>NW_004524637.1:3977700-4054825 GCF_000260255.1 Octodon degus
TTTACATCCTTGTAACACATTAAAGATAATTTCTCTACTAAAAGTTTTTGAAATTGTTTTAAATTTACAGACAGTTGGCAGGGGAACTAATATGATGTCCACACATTTTCTCCTCAAATTCCCATTTTCCATATTTCCTTTTTGTTTTCCCTCCTTGTAGTTTCCTCCTTCATACACATATGCATATATGCATCATTTAAGTGTAATTTGTAGGCATGATACCCTCTTAACACTGAACCTATTTAACACTCATACTTGCATTTGTCTGTATATGTGTGTGTTTTGTGTGTTTCTAATAAAATGCAGTTCTCAGGCCTCAGCACTGAAAAATAGCCATCTGTTGACAAACACCTATTCACATTTCTCATAAATGTCTTTTATGGGTACCAGATCCAGTTCAGAAGTATGTGCTACACAGTGGTGTTGCTCCTCCACTAGGCATACCAGCTGAAAACTTGGTGATTTTATTTATTTATTTTTTATTTTTATGTTTTGTTTTTGGTGCCGAGGACTGAACCCAGGGCTCCTGGCTTGATAGGCAAGCATTCTACCACTGAGCCAAATCCAGCCTTGGTGATCTTTTTAATGTCTAAAATAAATCTCTGTCAGTTGTTCTTATTTTTTCTTAGTGGAAATTAAGAATTATAGCTAGCCATTGATTAATCTTTGAAATCAAGGTTAGTGGGTTTTTCTTATTTGTAGTCTGAATCTCCACACTGTGTTTCTTAATAAAAAAAAAAAAAAATCTTTGAATTTAATCCAGTTAAATATCTTTTTTTTTTTTTTTTAACTTCTTGATATGTGATAAAAGTGACATTCTCAGTGATGTTTCATCAAAGACAGGCCCATTTTTATTAAGTATAGTTGGTTGTGTGGAGAGTTGTAGGTAGTTTGAATAGGTAATTTGCAGCTCCCTTCCCAGCCCAGCTAGTGCTAAGGACCAAGCTTGGCCTTGAGCCTGCTCAGCAAGAACTCTTAACACCATTACGCATGTCTTTGTAATTTGATATTATTCAGTTAACAGACGTTTCTCTGCTGATGACCTGCATGCACCTCTAATCCTAGCACTGGAGAGGCTGTGAGTGAGTTCAAGGATAGCCTGAACTAAATAATAAAACCCTATCTCAAAGAGACAGAAAAGACTAAAAGCAAGTTTTCCATAGATGAAAAAGGAGAAAGGAGGTTTTGGTCAGATTTTGGTTTCAAAAGGAAAGTCTTTATAAGTTTACTAATTTTATCTGTATTTTACGAAAACTAATTGAGCAGTATTAAATAGTTAAATTACGAAAAATTTAGTATTTTATTTAGTTCAGCTGATCTGCATTTTGTTCCTAATTGGTACAAATGATTCCAGAAGTACATGTTTCTATACTAATAAATAGTTCAGGATATATTTCCTTCTATATCTTAATTTTGGGAAATTTAATAGTAAGGAGGTGCTTTTTCTGTTTTAGTATCAATCCTTTATTGTAAAAGTAAATACCTGGAAATAGCTGCTTTTCTGTGAGGTTCTAGTCCCTTCAGTGTTTCCTGCCTGCCTTTATTACTGGGTATGGTTAAAGCAGTCAGTACTAGCTGCATGGTGTTCTCACACACCTGCCACCACAGACCCGGAAGGACACTCTTAACCTGACTGAGCTTGGCGGCCTTGGCGTTCCTACCAGCTCTGATGCGAACTCCTAGGCACATAATGTATTTAGGGTCTTCTCTTAGAGAAACAAGGAGACAAGAACAGAGTTCTGAGACATTTTTAAGGGAGTTCATTGACATCTACCTAAAATACCAAAATCTTTTATTTCTTTTGTTCTTTTTGGAACTTAAGGTTTCTGAACAACGTGAATGTTGCCCAAAATGTGGAAAAGAAAAAGAAAATCAGACCAAATGCCAAAGTTGTGGTAATATTTTTCGTAATGATTTACAAAGAAATTGCAGACAAACTGTAACTTTGAATGAAGCTACTGGACCATTGTTAAGAACATCAATTCATCAAAATTCTGGAGGACAAAAGTCACAAAACACAGGATTGACAACCAAGAAGTTTTATGGGAACAGTGTGGAAAAGGTTCCAATTGATATAATTGTCAGTCATGGTGACAGTAGACATACTTATTTACAGACTAATGGAAAAATCATTTTACCTGGGGCAAAAATACCCAAAATCACAAATTTGAAAGCAAGAAAAGCAAGCCTGTCAGACCTAAATGATCCAAGTAAGTGTTTTCGCTCTCTTTGGTTTTTCTGAGACTCAAATCCCTGGATTTAAGTAGTAGGCCTACCTCAGATCCTGTGTACCTGGCACTACAATTGTGTGCTGCCACACCTGGGTTAATTTTGCTCTTTTAAATTGTGTTGTATCAACCCAGTGAACAATTGGGGACTGATTGAATAAACTGTTGAATACATGGTTGTATAAGGGGGAGGAGAGAGAGAGGTCTGATAAAATCCTATGTAGAATGATTTTTAGGATTTTAATTAAGTAAAGCCATAGACAAGACTGTGTTATAGAGGGTGGGAAAATCAATATGCTTTGTTTATTTCTTTCTTTCTTGAGACAGAATCTTGGTATGTAGTCCAGGCTGACCTTGAACTCACTGTGTAGCCCAAGATGTATTGGTAAAGCAAATTAATAGCTATATTATTGTCTTGTCACCAAATAAGGTTTGAGGAGGTCTTCTGAGATGGAGATGGGGACCTCAACTTTCCCCAGGAGTACATTTATTGGCTCTTTTCTTACATAAAACATTTTAGGGCCCATCAGTGTGGGTGTAGGGAAATTTATCAGGCAGAATTGGAAAGTTAAGAAGTCTAGCTTGTGCAGCATTGATGAGGTTCACACTGACTGCCCATAAGAGAACAGGGTCAGCCTTTTGGGATTGGCTGGGGTGGATCTGATAGGTCATTGTTTTAGTTCTGGTTGCATCGCTCTAGAGGAGTCATGTGGCATGGAGACCAATGTGTGGGTGGGGGGTAAATTCATGGAGAATCCCTCTCATTTGAGGAGAAAATGTCATGGAATGATCTGGGATGGCTTTTCCTGGAACCCAAGGTGCTGTTAGGAATAGTGGCTGGAGAGTTCTAGGAGTTACTTCAGCTGGTCTGGAACTGGAGATTGTAAAATCAGGCAATGGCATGTTGCTGGAAATTACTTTAGTTCTCATCTTGAGGTCCTCAGTCTTGAAGAGGGATAAGATAAATGAGGTAAGTCTAAGGCTGGTAAACATTTGACTGTAGACACTCCTTAAGTAACTACTGTGCCTGTATGTATTAAGTAGGAGTCTAACCTCAAGCTTTTAGGGTAATAAGACCAAAAATTCAAAGGCAGAGAGGCCAACTTTTATCCTGCTCCTCATTCATTACCCTTTGCTGTACATCCAGCCTCTAGGTATCTCTTAATTCTCCCTTGTCTGAGGAAATTAAGATACTGGCCAATCTGTCTTTATAAATTTTCGGGCTGCAGTAAATTGATACATAAATGAGGAAGTGTCAGGCTGAGCCTTAAGTTTCTGGAATGCCTAATCATAGGCCTAGGGAGAAGGATATGGATAATCTTGGGTGAATTCGATCAACATAAGAACTACAGTTTCCTTGACTCTTTCCCTACCTTTCTTCTAATCTACCTTAGTCTCAACGTTAAAGATACAGGACCAGCTCTCCACTACGAATGTGATTATGTACTGCAAATGTATACTTAAAAAAAAAAAAAAAAAAAATTAAGATTAACAAAAGAATGCAATAATAAATATAAGTTCATTAAGTTGAAATTGCTTTTGGAGACAGTAGTGTACTTTTTAAAAGTATGCTTAATCATTGTTAAACTTGCATTTATTTTTTAGTTTTTAGATAGTCTCACTAAGGTGTCTAGTAGAACTCATGTTTACGATGCCCTCCCCTGAGCTGCCCTGTGGACTGGAATACAGGTGTGCACACTGTATGTGACTAGAACAGGCATCTTTGATGAAGTCATGTTGAAGCAGAGCCCGAGTGAAGGAAGCAGGAAGAAACGCTGATTGATGTAGATGTGAATGGCCTTTACAATGCAAGCACAAAGAACCCTGTATTAGTCTGCTTGGGTTACTGTACAGAAAACAATGATTGGGTGACTTAGAAGAAATTTGGTTTCTGTATGGTACAGAAGAGCTTCTGGATCCCGTCTCAGTCCAAAAGAATCCACATTTGTAATCCTATGGAAAAGTTACTGGAATTCTAATAAGTTAATTCCAGTCTACCACTTCCAGTGTAACACATGGAGAGAATAAAGACACTAAATCTTGCTCGTAGTTGTGGAGAACTAATTAGGAAAGCAGCTGTGAGAACATTTGATGAATTGTATGGTATCTTTGCACATTCTCCTTATTTGCTTTGTAATCATGGTAACATTAATCACAACTCTTAGGTTTTTTTTTTTTTGTTTTTTTTTTTTTTGAGTCAAAATCTCATTGTGTAGTGCAAGCCATCCTTGAATTCATTTCCAGTTTGGCCTGAAATGGTGATCCTCCTGCCTCAGCCTCATTGAATGCTGGGATTCTGAGCATGTACCACCATGCTTAGAAAACTTTATTTTAATATGAAAATTTATTATACCATCCTATGAAAGCATTGGGGCTTTGAAGGTTTTTGCTATGGTTTGTTTTGTTGCACATTCTAGGTAAACATTCTAACGCTGACCTGCAGACCAATCCCCTTTTAACTTTTATTTTGAGACGTTCTCAGCTGCCCAGCTTGGCCTCAGACTTGATATCCTCTTGACTCAGCCTCATAAGTAAGTGGAATTACAGAGGTGTACCAACACACTTGGCTGGGGCTTTATAAGTTTTATACATACAGTACAGGTTCAGAGGTTTTAGTGGTTTTCCCACGGCCATGGGATAGCAGAGGGCCATGACTACTGTTGTTCGATGGTTGCTGTGGCGGTGGGCTTTCTTTTTAGTATATACTTTTATGTAGGTTTTCAAAATATAGTGTGTGGACTTTTTAATAACTATATTAGAGAAAGTACATATGATGTGTGTTTTTAAAAATATGTTTATATACACACATATACTCACACATCTCAGACACCATGCCAAGCATTGTGTATCATTTGCTCCTTACAACAGTGTCCCCAGTTTCACAAGAGAAATTTAACGAGTTTGCTAGCTCTGAAATAGATTCAGCATCTGCATCTGCTTCTGAAACTGGACAACAAAATAAAAGAAAAAAGCAGAATGATGCAAGTCTGGTAGCCTTCTGGAACATGTATAATAATCACTAAATATTAAGTCAGCATTTCTCCATAGTAAACTAAATAGTAAAACTGCCTACAAGTTCATACATTCTTAGTCACACAATTTTAATGAGCAGGTGTGTGTGTACCATGTTTTAGGTTCTGGGGATATACACTGAATTGAGTAAGACAGTGTCTTAATGTCATGGTTTGTGTGTAGAGAGGAAAGACAAGTGAACAGGTAAACACAACAAAAAGCAACAAAATTTAAGTCATTTGGTCTGACTTGGTACCTCTGTGTTTACTTTAGACTGAGTTATCAGTCTGAAGTGATATTGAAGCTAGTGTTTGTTGATAAAAATACAGATTTGGGGGAAATGAGAAGCTTGTGGCATATTCTTGGAACACAAAGAGAAAAGTGGAATAAATTGAGAAAAGTATACAAAGGAGCCAGATTATAAACCATAGCAAAAAAATAGGATTTTACTCACATGCAATTCCTTGGGTGAGTCCAAGGAATTGTGTCAAGATGGATTTGCTTAGTTTCAGAAATGACTACAAGGTATAAGAGCAAATTACCTTCATAAGGTCTTTTTCTTTTCCGTGTTCATTTACTTACTAAGACTTACTAAGCAGAGTCACTGGTCAAGTTACAGTTTAACAATTTCATCTGTGTGATAAATTTATTTGGCCACGTGAAATTTCACAGATTTAAGAGGCAGGTGATTTTGAGAATGAGTTGTGTATATAAAGTACTGTCATATCTTCAACTTACTGAAATTGTGAAATAAACCTACTGGTAAACCTACATTTAATTCTTATAACTGCTGGTGTTTTCCATCTGGGTTTGTGGCAATGGGCTCTAGAATGAATTTGACATTTGTGTATTTTTTTAAAAGATCCCAAGTTGTATGCTTTCTTGTAAGTTAACTACTTTTCATCAGATAAAGGATTTTGTCTTTGTTCAAAGTAAACCTAGTGTATTCTCCACTGATAGTTTATTGACACTTTAACTGATAGAAATTAATCACAAGATTCTATTGCAAATAGAATTTTAATGTAAATTTTGAATTTTCATTACCATTTAGTCATTTTGTCCAGTGATGATGATGATGACAGTGACAAGAGTAACAGAAGAGACAGCCTCTCTCCCCAACCTGCTGACTCAGCCTGTTCTTCTCCAGCTCCATCCACTGGAAAAGTAGAAGCAGCACTGAATGAAAATCACTGCAGAACTGAGCTTGAGCCAAAAAGCATTCCACCAGAATCAGAGCTAAACACAGTCATATTGCCAAGGAAAGCAAGAATGAGAGACCAGGTACTCTCACCTTGATTCAAATGAAAGTCTCCCCTTTTGAGATGTTAATTAATCTGTTTTTGCAATAATATAAGATTATTTATTAATTGGGGATTAGATAACACTTTAGAAGATTATTCCAAAATACTATAATAAAAAATTATAGGATTTGAGTGTTAAAAATTCAAGAAAACAGCAAAGTACCAGTGTGTTTCTGTTAATACTTGTTTTATATAATTGCATGTGCTTATATAATTGTTACCTCTTCCTGTGGGATTTTTCCCTTTACAGGAATACAGTGACCTTCTTTGTCTTAAATCAATCTGCTTGATATTCACTTTGTCTGCAGGTAGAATAGCTACCCCTTCTTTTTTTTTCTCAGCTCCTGTTACATGGACTGTTGTTTTCCATCTTTTGCCTTTCAGTCTATGAATTTCTTTTTGAATTAAATGTGTTTCTCGTATGCAGCATATTGTTGGAACTTGCTACTTGATCCATTCTGCCAGTGTGTTTCTTTTGACTGGTGAATTGAGACCATTAACATTGATGGTTACAATTGATACATTTTGACTTATCTTTGTCATGTTATTTTTTTGTTGTGGCCCCCCACACACACTTTTCTTATTTAGTTGTTGATTTCTTTTATTAGGGTTCATGGAGTTGTAGTTCTCTCTTTTTCTTTTTTTTTTTAAGTTAGCTCTTTAGAATATCCATCAGAACATTTTTGTAGTACTGATTTGGTAGTCATGAATTTCTTAAGTTCTTTGTTGTGGAAGTATCTTATTTCTCCATCAATTAAAAAAAAAATATATTTAGTACAGGGTCTATAGGATTTCATTACATAGATTGGACTCGTAGTGATCCTCCTGTTTTCAGCCTCCCAAGTGCTGGGATTATAGGCACATGTCACCATGCCCAGTATCAGTTGCTGTCTCAGTGTGCCCTGGGGCAGGGCCGGCACTGCACACCAGGGATCGAACTATCCATCAGTTTTGAAAGACAGTTTTTACAGGGTATCTCAATTTCAGTTGAAAATTGTTTTCTTTTAGAGATTGAAATATTTAACTCCACATTCTCCTTGACTTACGGGTTTAAGTCAGTTGTACTTCAGATGAGGTTTCCTTTATAGATGATTTGTTTCTTTTTCTCTGACAGCTTCTAATATTACATTCTTGTGTTGGATTTCTGGAATCTTGACTATGATATGCTTGGCTGCAGCTTAGGGGTTTTTTAGTTTGATTTTTTTTATCACTGTTATTTGGAGTTTTATATGCCTCACTTCTTTGTATGTCAAATTCTCTTTCCCTGACTATGATATTTTCTGCTGTGATGTCTGAGGTTTTTTAATGTCATTTATGCTATCCTGCATTTTCATTGACTCCTGTCAATCTGTGGTATTTTTCTTTGCATCATCTAGCAGCTGCTGGATTTATTTCTTGTGGTCCCTTGCTATTTTTTAAGAACTCTTTGTTTTATGATCAGTAGCCACAAGCTTGTCTTCTGTATCTGAGATTCTGTCCTCACAGTGGCTGATTTTTCTGGGGATACATTCAGTATATCCAGAAAATGGAATTTTTATTTTCCTAGATATCTGTTTGAGTCTTTTTTATGGATTCCGTTTCTTACGTTGGGCATTCGTGATTTCCATCATTTGCTTAAGTTCTATGTTTTTATGTGTCTGCTCTTATGTCACTGTTTTCATATGGTCACCATTTGTGCATTCATCTGAGAAATCATTTCTGATTTGTCTTTTCCTAGAGTTTCATTCATCTGCTTTGTTACCACCTCAGTGAGGCCAGGTGGGGGCTTTCAGGTTGTCTAGACCAGTTCGGCTTGCAGCTATCATTATACCTTCTGTGTGCTTGAACTCAGCTGAGAACCACTAGAAGGACCTAGAAGTTGTTCTCACTTCTTCCTGTATTTGCCTTTGATGAGATGGATGTCTGAGGTTGCATTTTGCTCCTCTCCTCTCCTCTCCTCTCCTCTCCTCTCCTCTCCTCTTCTCTAGCTTACTTCCTGATTTAATGCTTGTAAATTGCATATTGTGAATTGCTTTATTACTGTTACTTAGAACCCTTACTAAGAAACTATATCTCCAAGGTATGTTCTGGGCATATCTGGTTTTGGGGCTTTGAGTCTACTGGAAAATCTTACCTATTCAGTTTGTTGGGCATGAGAAGCTGCCTGCTTGGTACAGCCCCTGGTTCTTTGGCACTGACCCACAGTAATTGTCTATGACCTTATACAATCTCAGAAAAACAGCTGGTTAGAATAGTTATGTCATTTTTGCTAAAGTTGTACAGTCAGCAATAACAGTACTATCAAACAGCTTACAAACTGAGGTAACCATTAATTTGCCATCTTCTAACTGTATGAATTAGATTTGAACTTATAAATCAAAGTCTAAAAACAAAACCATATACAGTAAATAAATCCTGAGGACTTAATCCTGAGGCAATATGCCGAATTTACCCTTGGGCAGAATATTTTAAATGGGTTGACAAAAAAAAAAAGGGAAAGATTAGAAGCAAGGCTGAGGGCCGGGGCTCAGGAGAACAAGCGCTTGCCTGGCAAGCGCAAGGTCCTTAGTTCAATCCCCGGTACCAAAAAACAAACAAACAAAAAAACAAAAACAGCCCCACAAGGCTGGAGGAAAAAGCAGGATCTCACAAACTGTGGGAAACTGGTACAAAAGACAAGAGGAAAAGAGAACGGGGGAAAAAAAAAGAATATAACAAGACCACAGAGGAGGTAGAAACCATGTTCACACATAATATAAACAAGATTAAACTATGAAGGGGGGAAAAAGTGGAGCAAATAGCCCACATTAGTATCTGCTGTCACTTGTAGACAACATGTGGAAACAGTTCAGATCCATGTTGACTTATCTCAGGACAACAGCAATAACTTTATGGCAATGTAGTGGATCATCTCAGCGTGAGACAGATGTGTCGCCTTGATTTCCCCAGAAGTACTGGTTGGGACCAGACCAGTTCAGCTTGCAGCTATCATTGCATCTTTTGTGGGCCTGAACTCAGCTGAGAGCCACTAGAAGGACCCAGAAGTTGTTCTGAGTTCTGAACTCAGTTGGCCCCTCTCCAAGATGACTCCCATCCAGTTACCCTCTTCCATAAACATCTAGTCCCACAGCATTCACTCGCAGCTAGTGCAGTCCCTCAGGTCCAGAGTCCCCTTCGATTGCTACATCTCTCCATGGTGTTCCTTGTCTTCCTCATATTGCTGTGTTCTAGTGTCTAGACAGCAACTCAGAGAGGCTCTTTCTCTGATGCTTACCAGAAGTGCCTCCTCAAATTTTTTAGAATTGTGTACTATGTGACCAAATAACTAGTTCCCGTGAATCTCCAGGGAATTCCTTAACTCAGCTCCAGTATGTAAGGCTGTATCTTTTGATATGATTATATATTAACAAACAACTGGAGAAAAAATCATTGGTCAGTAATATGTGTGTGGCTGAATAAGTTATGATACAGTTATATGATGTAGCCATTAAAAATGAAAACAAGGTACATGTCAGTGGCTTTTAGGATTTCTGCAGAGTATTAAATAAGAACATCAAGATAAAGAAATTTGTGTATATTGTTTTTATAAAAATAACTTTAATAAAAAAAAAACTTGCATGTTAAAAAGTTATGTATGTGACTGAATGCCAAGGTTCCTGGAAGTACAGATGAAAATATGGAAACAAAGTGTACCAGAATACCATAAAGAAGATTTTGATAGGTAAATGCTAGTGGAGGGGAAAAATGAATGGTGTGGCAAAATGTAAGCCAACATAACCCAGTTTTTTTAATGTCTTAGACACCACTGAATAATGAGTAAAGGAAATTAATGAAATATAGAAAGCTAGTAACCAAAGTAGTGAATATAAAATTTAAATATCATCCATACTACCACAGTTTTTAATTTATAGCATTGTGTCTATTTTGGTATTTCAATAAAAGTTATGTTAGGGTTATAAATTGGTGTGTCATTACTGGAGGGCAATTTGGCAAATAGTAAGATTTACTATAGAAGTGCTTGTTGGAGATAGTTGGTAATGGGGACATTTTGGAAATGTCTTAAATACAGTAGATATCCAGCATAGAAGCATTCAGTTTGAAAAACAATGTTGTTATTGTTCAAATTGTTAGGTGAAGAGTTTTCTGACTGGTACACTGAAGCCCCAGAGGATGTCCAGTGCCCGTGTCAGTCACTCTCTGGGAGGGTGAAGAGCACTGAGATTTGAAAGCTACCTTCTGTTGTATCAGCTCTGTGCAGCTGAAACATTTCTATGGGTACTGGGAGTTGAACATAGGACCTATGCATTGAGCTACATCTCTAGTTTTGCTGCTGTTTTTGAGACATGGTCTTGCTAAGTTCAGAAGTTGCCCAAGTTGAGCTCAAACTTGTGATCCCTCCTGCCTCAGCTCTCCAGAGTGCTGGATTTACACCATGCCATACCACACCCAGCTCGGTTGGAGAACTTTTAAAATTCATTGTTTTTGGGCCGGTCAGATTGTTCAGCATATTAAAGCCCCTGCAAGCAGGTACAGGGGCCACGGGTTCGACCCCTAGGCCTGCTGTGCCAACCCCGCCCCGGGGCACCCTGAGATGGCAATTGAGACTAGGCGTGGTGGTGCCTATAATCCCAGCTCTTGGGAGGCTATAAGCTCGTGGATCACTATGAGTCCGATTGAGTAGTGAGAACCTGAACACCCTGTAGACCCTCCCCTAATAAAAAATAAAAAGTCATTGTTTTATTAGGAAGCCAAATAGCTCTTATTAGGAAGTCAGGGACTAAACCAAAACCAAAGCAACCCAACAAATTAAAAACCTCTTTAATAGGTTTCTATAAATAAATAATTTGGGGAAATGGTCATGCTAAGTTGTTAGTAGACCTGAATAAAACAGTTTTAAAAATCAGAGATATAGAGACTCACATTTGCTTTCATTCTTTTCATTTTTTAAACTGATATATAAAATATAAAATTTGTGCATAATTTTGGAGTACAGTGTGATATTTCAGTTCAAATATGCATTAAGTCAGGTTAAAATCTCCTCAAACATATAACATTGCTTTTTGGCAAAAACTTAAAAATCTTACCTTCTATTGGAAATGTATTATACATTATGATTATCAATAGTCACGTTGTTATGCAGTAGCACACAAAACTTTTTTTTTACTACTATTTGATTGACCCATCCATCCCTATGCCATACTCTTCTTTAGTCCCTGATAGCCACCATTCATCTTCTAGGAGATTGTTTTAAGGTTCGATAAGTAAGTGAAGTTATCTGGTACTTGTCTTTCAGCACCTGACTTGTTTAACATGATGGTCTCCAGTTCCATATTTTCGTGAATGACAGGATTTTATTCTTTTTTATGCCTGAATGATATTGCATTGTATGTGATGCTGCATATGCTTTATCCATTCAACAGTTGGTGGACACTTAAAGTTGCTTCCATTTTTTGGCTGTTGTGAATAGTACTGCAGTAACATGAGTGTTCAAATGTTTATTTCTTTTAAAAAAGGACAAACAAATGTTCATTTTTCCCGCAGACTGAATTCATTTCCTTTTGATATATTCATTTCCATTTTTGGATTGCTCAATCATTTGGTAGTTCTATTTTAAATTTTATGAGGAACCTTCATACTGTTTCCAGTATGACATTGTGATTTATCATCAATAATATGCAACAATGGACAAAGGCTCTTTTTTCTCCATATTCTTCCCTTCACTTATTATCCTCAAATCTTTTTGGCAGTTGTGTTGTTGGAGTAAAGTGGTGTCTCACTGGAGTTTTGATTTGCTTTTTTCTACTAATGATGTTGAGCAATTATTCATATACTCATTGGCCATTTGTCTTTTGAGAAATCTCTGCTTAGTCTATTGCCCAGCAGTAGAGTTATTAAGGGTTTTTTGCTATTGAGTTGTTTCTCTACCTTTCATATTTTGGCTAGCAATTCTTTTTCAGTTGTGTACTTTGCAGGTATTTTGTTCTATATTTCTCTTAGCTGTTAATAGTTTTTTTACCCCTTTGTTTTCATTGCTATGCAGAAGCATTTTAGTTTCATGTAATTCCCTTCTTTTTTACTTGTTTTTTTTTTTGTTGTTGTTGTTGTTATTTTTGTTTTGGTGGTACCAGGGATCAAACTCAGGACCTTGTGCTTGCCAGACAAGAACTTAGTCAAAACAAAACAAAACAAAACAAAAACTTAGTCCACTGAGCTATCTCCCTGGACCTTGTTTTGTGTTTTGGGGTCCATACTTTTTAAATCTTTGCCCATTTCAACATTCTGAAGTATTTCCTTTATGTTTCTTTCTGCCTGTTTCTTAATTCCAGATCTTACATTTAGATTTTTAATCAGTTTTGAAGGGTCTTAATTTTGTTGTCTTGTATGTGGATATTAAGTTTTCCCTAATTCAGAAGTCCAAAATCTGAAATGCTCCAAAGTCTGAAACTTTCTGAGTGCCAACATGATACTCCGCAGTTTTTTATTTTGTGTTTGAAATTAGGGGTGTTCCACAGATATTTCAAAATCCAAAAAAAAAAAAAAAAATCCAAAATCTGAAATACTTCTAATTACACTTATTTTGGATAAAACATCTAACCTATAATCAAAGTTATAGACACAAATATTAGTTTGTATTATTAATTTTCTTTTGGAAATGACTACTCAGTGATACTTTAGCAGATCAAGTAATTTAAAATATGTAAAGCATCCTTTTGTAATGTAGATAACATTTCTATAATTGCTTTTTTTTTTTTTTTTTTTTCCTCCTTCCTGTGCCAGAGATTGAACTCAAGACCTTGTTGGGCTTGCCAGTCAAGGGTTTAGGCTGCTAAGCTCTTTTCCCAACCCCTCTATAATTGTTTGTTTTGTAAATAAAGTGTTGATGATTTCCTTTAAGTCCTCCCAGTGTCATTATTCTTTACTTTTTGTTGTTTGTTTGTTTGCAGTACTAGGGCTTGAACTCAGGACCCTGCTTATTCTGCTGAGCTATCTCTCTGGCCCTTCTTTGCTAACTTTTTGTCCAGTATTTTACTGTGCATAAAGCCCTCTTCAAAGCCTATTATGTAAAATGGCTAATGTGTATAATCTGTATCCTTCATATTTTTCATTTTAGGAAAATGAAACTTAAGTGTTTACTGAGTTTTACCAGATAAGATTACTGAAAGATAATTTGGCTGTGATTTGAGCCAGAAGTGTCTAATTTTCTGGGATATAGTGCTATTACTTGAATTCATATACCAACTGAAATACTACTAAATAAAGTAGAAGACATTGATTTTTATTTTAGTACAAATTCTATGTTATAATGTTCATATATGTTTTATATTGTGCTGTATACTATTGTAGCCTTGTTATAGTGACTTGTTAAATGAAAATTTTCTTTTCCAGTTTGGCAATCCTATTATCACCACCCCTCTAAAACGTCGTAAAGTTAATTCTCAAGAAACTTTAATGGATCCTATATCTGTAAGATGCCCAGGTTCCTTTGAAAGTATCATTTTAAGCTGTCGAAGTATACGCGTAGGAACACTGTTTCGACTATTAATAGAGCCTGTAATTGTAAGTATATTTTATTCATTGTGCTACTATAAGATTCAGAATTCCACTGGCAAATCTAGTTTGTAATATTTAAATTTTGTTAAGTTAATCAAATATCAAATTTATTTCAAGATTTGAAATTGCTTTAAGAGTATTGTCTTCATTAAAAGTAGTAGATTAAGGGCTGGCCAGATAGCTCAGCGGATTAAAGCGCCTGCTTTAGGCAAATGCAGGGACCTGGGATCGGGTGGAGGGTCTCAGCATGCAAGGAGGGGCTGAGGGCATGCTAAGACATTGAATGAGATTGGGCGTGGTGGCATGCACCTGTAATCCCAGCTATGAGGAGGCTGAAAACAGGAGGATCACTATGAGTCTGATCTGTGTAGTGAAACCCTGTAGACCCTGTACTAAATACATTTAAAAAAAAAAGAACAGTAAAAGAGAAAGAATCCAGAAGCTTTTGAGTTATGTGGGAAATATATATTGAACCTTTAAAACTTCAAGAAATAGGTTATTATACTACATCGGGTGCCCAAGAGGTATTATGCTTTTGGACTAGTTCAGTGTCCACAAGATGTAAAGGATTTTCTGTAGTCCCTTAATTTTTTCTGTCATACATGTCTACATTACCACCACTAATCCCATTCAAGTGTTTATCTTCTATTGGAAATTTTAATATACTCTCCTTAACCATCCACCGCTCTGTTCGAAACATTGTTGCTAGATTGATCCTCCTAAAACTGTGCTTATCCTTTAATGCCTTAATTTATGTCTTTCATTGAATTTTCCATCTCCTAATATTATAAAGGATACTTTGTGCATAAAGTATTACCCTTAAGAGAGCATATTGTATCATAGCATGAAAGTTAAAGGGTAGTTGCTTTATTTTTACTCAAATTATGGTAAATGATAGTAATTTATTTTCTGGTAAGGTTTCTTGGTTCTAGAAATACAATATGGGTAAAGGAAAAATTTGGCAGGTTAGTTTATAGGAACAAATGAAATAGGAAATGATTTCTTAGTAGAACAAAGCTCTGTGGGGGGTTGCCATTTTTTGTTTTTGTTTGTTTCCAACAAAATACTCCAGTTTATTAAAAATGAGAAAATTTCAGGGCGGTGGAGATAGCTAAGTGGCATAAGCACCTGCCTGGCAAGTTCAGGGTCCTGAGTTCAATTCCTGGTACCAAAAGAAAGGAAACTTTTCGAAGGTATTCCAGAGATGTAAAGCAAATAGTATATACCCTATTATTTAGTACCCAATAATATTATATTAATTGTTTTTCAGTGATGGGTGAAATTTGGTTTTTGTTACAAATTTTCATACTGCAAACTCTCTTTGTGGATTTTGTCATTTGATAAAAATACCATTCCACAACCAAAGAGATAACTTAGTGGCATAAGCGCCTGCCTAGTAAGTAGCACAAGGTCCCAAGTTTAATCCCTGATCTTCCTCCCCCCAAAGAATGTCATTCTGTGTCACTTCATGCCTCAAAAATTTCCTGGAATACTCTGTAGAGTTTATGATTTTCTCTCATATTAGCACTATTATCACTATTCTGTGTGATAAAGTTTTGTTGGTGATTTACATTTTTAATAAAAGTAACTATACATAGCTTTTAGTCTCGAAGCTATCCAAGAACTACATTAATAGATTTTTTTTCTCTTTTAAACAGGTTAGGTTATATACTTACTACAGTGAAGTAAAACTTTAAATATAATCCAAAAAAGGTAGTAAGTATAAAAAAATGTGCTGACATACTTTTTAAAAATCAAACTGATAAGCAAAGTATTTCAGCCAAAAAATTAACGTAGAAAATTTGCTATGCAATATTACTTTTTGTAGTATAGGACTTTTCCAAAAGACATCTTTCATTGAAGTATACAGAATCTTACTTATTTTTCTTTGTAAAAGTATTTATTTATTTATTCGATACAGGTTCTTGCTACACAGTTCAGGCTTATAGTGACCCTATTGTCTCAGCCTGCCCTGCGCTGGGATTATAGGCATGCACCACCACACCAGGTTTCAGTGCCAGCACAGCACCTGGGGTTCCAGGGCTGGTGTGACATGCAGTACCAGAGATCAAACCCAGGTCCTTGCACTTGTCAGGCAGGCACTTCAGTCAAGCTATCTTCCCAGCCAGGACCTATCATTTCTATAGAAGATATAATTAAGAAAGCGTGCATTTTATTCCTGAATATAACTTAAATTTCATTCAGTCAGTAATAGAATTGTTAATATCTAGAAATGCCATATTCATTTATAAGTAAAATGGGTTATATTATTGGGACTATTACATATCTAGTATGAAATTCTTTGTTTTTACATTAAAAAAAATCTAATACCTACGTTTTCAGTCAGTTTAATCTTAAAAATATTTTGAGATATGGCCCAATATCTTCCTTATAATATTAGTATTAATACACATAAATTTTAAATGACATAAATACTAAGACTTTGGTGGGGAGTAGTACTAGGGAATGAAATCAGGGCTGTGTTCATAACACTTTTTTATTTTAAAGACAGGCTTTCTCGCAGATTACTAAGGCTGGACTTAAGCTTGCAATCCTCTTGCCTCCACCTCCCTCCCAGTGTGCTAAGAGTATAGATGTGGTCTCAGTTACTTTTTCTCATTGCTGGGGCAAAATGATGAGCTCCTAGTTAGTGGAGATTTCAGTTCATACTCATCTGGCTCCAAGGCAGAGTGGCACATGGCAGAGGGCAGCAGTTCATGGCAGTGGGAAAACAGCAGGAACAAAAGGGAGGAGCAGTGGCTGTGGCAGCTAGCGAGCTTTCTCCCTCCCTTGTACTATATTTAGACTATCTGCTCCAAGGTAGGTGTGGCACACACACCATAATCCCAGCATTGGATCACGAATTAATCACAAGCTGTAGAAACCTGCTCCAGTGACTGCATGAGGCTTTGGGGGACAGCTAGACACCATAATAGGTGTGCACCATTAAGTCCAGATAAAACACTCTTCAAATTCCTTTGTTTCCTGAAACAGTTTTATTCAGCTATTTTATATCTTCACTTACTGTATTTCATTTCTGTTGCTACTTTTTGAGTCACCTAACATTTTTCTCAAGCATGTAACTTTAGCTTCTGTGTATGCTGAAGTGGCCTAACCTGAGCCCTTCAGTCCTCCCGCCTTAGCCTCCTGAGTAGCTGGGATGAAAGCTGTGTGCTGTTGCTTGAAGAATACAAGTAGTGTGTTACTTTCAAGTTAACCTGGAAACCTGGTTAACCTGTTACTTGTTCTTTGTTTTTTGGATTTTTCCCCTTGTTAGTATATGTTGCAGTGCACAGTGCTTGCATTCATCGTCGGGAATTGCCGTTGTATATAGCACACCTTCATTCTTTTTACATCCCTTCAGCTAGCATGTTACTTTCAGAGAAATCCTTGTAAAAGATTTTTAGTAACATTCTAGACTTAGTAATTGGTGTAGTTATTACCAAATTTATATTTTTGTTTTTTACATTATGAAAAATTTTCCAGTTCAAAGAATATTATATTACAGTGAACATTTATGTATTTCCACTTAGGTTTTATCAGAATTGTATTGTACTATACAGGTTAAGTATCACTAATTTAAAAATCCATGCTCAAATGACTCTCAGTTTTGGGAGGACATGTGGTGCATACCTGTATTTCTAGCTCTTTGAGAGACGAAAATAGGCAGAACAATCACCTACACCCAGTTCAGGTCCAGCCTAAACAAATTAAAGAGACCCTCATTTTTGAAAAAAGTTGTATTGGGGTTAGAGGTGTGTGTGGTTCAGTTTTAGAGTTTGTGCATTAGCAGGTACAAAGAAGGCCCTGCGTTCAATGCCTAGCAGCACAAAAATAAAATTTTGGAACTTGGAAAAGAATTTCAGATTTTCACATTAAGAGAGAGGCTCAGTGAATCCTAGGCAAATATTTGAATATTCATAAATCTCCAAAATCTGATATATTCTGGTTCTAAGCATTTTGGATAAGGAACAAAAGTACTTGAGTCCTTTCTGTAAATGTAAAACATTTTTGAGATTGCTTAATGTTGTCTTCCTTACATTGAAATACTTAGTTAGAAAATTGCCATTTTTTGAATCACCAGTAATAACTGAGTTTGGCAGAGATTTTCAATAGGTGCTAATACCATTGAGTTAAAATTATTTGGGGACAAGATATTTCCTTTGAAGTATCTCTTCACATTATTTAATCACAAAGAGAAAATCTATCTTTACAGTATAAGAACTAGCATTTCCTGCCTTAGTCAACTGATGAAGTCAGACAGCATGTGCCTTCTGATACTACACTTTCTCTGGGGAGAGTTTCAGCACATCCCATATGTTATATTTGATGGAAATGTGCTGCTTGAATTTTCAAATTAGGCAGTGAAAGTCCAAGATGTTGAATGATTTGTAGAACTTACCCTGGAATTCCTTAAAGATCGTGTCATGAAGAGCAGAGAGAGGTAGATTTCTGCTGCAGGATGGAGCATACAAGAGAACTAATAGAGTGTTGACAAAGTCATGACTTGAGGCAAAGTTAAAATAAAAATTAAAGCCAGTCCTGAGTAGTTTTGGAAATTTAACCATGAACTGTATGTTGAGTGAAGTTAGTCTTGATTTCATAAGTGTGTTAATACTTTGGTTGCATAGGAGAGGGTCCTTACTTCTTCAGGGATACATGCAAAAGTTTTTGGAAATTAAATATTATATATGTTTTTTGCTTGATGAAAGGCAGGCAGAGGAGTGTGTGTGTGGAAAGAGGGGGTGGAACATGGCAAAATACTAAGTTAGGAAACGAAGTTAAGAAGTAATTGTTCATTGTAGTATTATGTTAGCTTCCCTAGACATAATCTAGTGATGTAATAGAAGTTGTAAGTTCTCTGAAAAATTGAAGTCTCGCTTCCTAATCGATAATTTTGTACTGTAAATAGTTTATCTTAATGTTATGCATGTAGTAAATGGTTTAGTTTTTCTGGATTCTGTAGATCTATGTTAAAGTAACAAAATCTTAAGCATAATTAGTACTAATTTATCTTAATTTTTTTATAGTTTTCTGTAGAGTTTATCAAGATACATCTGGATGGTAAGCTATTTTTTTATGCTTATTCCCTAAAGCTTTGTTTATAGTGAATCACCGTACAGGAATAAAAAATTAAAAGATATTTACAGAATTTATTAAGATGATTAGTCATTTTATATATTTGGACAAAGGGCATACAACTTGGTATAATTTAATTTTGTAATAACAAAATCGAATTTGCTCTAGCCCCATCGTTATTTAGACAAAAAGCAGAAGCTGCTGCTGCTGCTGCTTTTTCTCTTTTGGTTTGACTTGTTTTGTTAAAACGAGGGCTTGCTATGTAGTTCAGGGTGGCCTTGAACTCAAGGGCAGTCATTTTGCTACAGCTTCCTGGGTACTGGAGTTACAGGCATGGACCACATGGGCTACAAGCTTCTTCAGTATGTGTGTAAGTTATTTACAAAGCATAATGAATGACATGACTAAACATGTACTTCTGCTCCAATGATTCTGCCCTCTATTGATTCCTTTTACATTTGTCTTTGTTTTCCTCCAGAACCAGAAAGTGATCCTGTAGAGATTATTTTACATACCTCTGATCTCACTAAATGTGAATGGTGTAATATCCGAAAATTACCAGTAGTGTTTCTTCAGACAGTACCAACAACTTACCAAAAGCTGAGCATGCAACTGCAAATGAACAACGAGGATAAAGTATGGAATGACTGTAGAGGAGTAAGCAAGCCAACAAGTAAGTTATCTCAGCAGGTTGTAAAGTGACAGTTTGTTGAACAGTAAGAGTGTGAACGCATCGGAAGTTGAATGCTCAGTCCAGGACAGCATGACTGCATGTGTATTTTAGAACATGTATTAAAGCAGTATTTCTCAAGTCGTTCACTTCATTTATAAGAACATATTATAGCTAACTTGGAGATTAGAAGTACTGCTTCCATTTTTTTTTTTTTTTTTTTAGATGAGGAATTGCCTACACAGAAAGTAGAGAACTATTAGAATCCAAGTTTAGCCACTTATAAAGTTTTCAAAATAGATTAAAACTCAAAAAAAATCTATTCTCTTTAACACAGTCAGATTTGAGTAAAGATAGTTTCTTTAACTTGTAGGAATGTTAAGTGTAAATCAACCATATCAATCTGAAATCATTAAAACAAGAGACTTAAAATGTTTCTGAGTTCACAGAGCCTTTGTCAGTTACAATCCATAGAAATGTTTCTCCAGGGCCTAAGGACATAGCTCACACATACAAGCATCTACCTGGCAAGCACAGGGGCCCAAGTTCCATCCCTGGCCCCACATGCCATGCTGGCCCTGCCAGTTCAAGACCAAGGGACCAGAAAAGTGCACACAAAGCCAGCCCAAGCTATATAGTGAGACCCATCTCCCCCATAAAAAAAAAAGAAAAAAAATGTTTCTCCAGTTTCCCTTATTACACAGCTGCTTATAAAGTACATGTCAGCAGTAATTGCTGTTTCAGCTTAATCATGAGTTAGTACTATTATTAAAGCTGGAAAAGTTGACACATTAGTGAATAGCAGGTTTGCATTTATATTCTCTAGAGATGTTACCAATTCACTTGACAAATTTCTTATTTGAGTTTGACAAAATGTTAATTATTTAAAGTTATAAATAGATTAAGATCCTATTCAGTAACATTGGTTACGTCCATCAATAGTTTTTTTTTTTTAAATAATTTTCTTTTATTTTGAAGAATAAAAACAAGAACAAGAAAACAAAAGCAAAGACAAACAGGGTAACATAACAGATCAATTACAGATTTTCAAAACTAGAATAGCTGATTAGCAGTGATTGATATATTATCTATTTTAATTATCAAATCTGTTGATCAGATTAATAATACAGTTATGGGAGATATGATTATTACCACATGCTTCAAGAAATCTTAATTTTTTCTCTTATTACCTTTTAAAACAAAAATTTATTCTTAAGCTGTTGTAGGGTTTTTGTTTTTGTAGTTTTATAACTTTGGTTATA
This sequence comes from Octodon degus, assembly GCF_000260255.1. Classification (NCBI taxonomy): domain Eukaryota; kingdom Metazoa; phylum Chordata; class Mammalia; order Rodentia; family Octodontidae; genus Octodon; species Octodon degus. The sequence continues at coordinate 3,998,783 of NW_004524637.1, forward strand.
TTGTTGGGTAACATTTTTATTTCTTTTATTCCATTATTTGTTTTGTGTGTATTGTATGCCAAATGTTTTTGTAGGACATCTGATGATCTTGGAAATTAGTTGTGAACTCTTTTTGTATTTATTTCCATTTCTTTCTAGATTTGGAAGAAGAATACATCATTCTAATTTTCCAAAATAGCCTTGATCCACAGACAAACATTGTATTTGAGAACATCATTAATAATATTGGTATAAAGAATAATATTTCCAATTTTTTTGGAAAAATTCTCTTTGAAGAAGCCAATAGCAGACTTGTTGCTTGTACAAAAAGCTATGAAGAGAGCATCAAAGGACGTTGTATGCAAAAAGAAAACAAAGTTAAAACTGTAATTATGTTTAAATTTTTAAAAACTAGTTTAATGGATTATTTACACTTTATTACAATGTTGCTCATTTTAATTTTTTCTAATTCTATTTCAGAATTTGTTTTTATGCATGATGTGTAAACTGTCCTGTATCAAAACATTAATGATAGCCAGTCTTAGTGGCACACCCTTTAACTCCAGCACCTCAGGAGAATGAGGCTGTATTGTAAGTTTAGGGCAACTTGGTAAGACCCTGTCTCAGAAAGCTGGCGAGGAAGCTCAGTGTTGTAGTACCCCCGTGTTGAGTCCCCAGTTATAAAAGTAAAGGCGGATGGGCCTTGGAAGCGTTTTTATTTCCTCCTCACACTCTGTTGTCTTTTTTTTTTTCCTCTTGTCCTTTTCATTTACACCCCTCACCCAGTGTGTGTGAGTGTATGTGCGCACATATGTGCATGCACATGCACGCTTCCACATTCAAATTACTGCCCTGTGTCTGTCTTAGAGAGGTTATTACAACTTTTGGGTGGTTTTACACATTTATAGTTTGGGGGTTTTTGTTGTTGTTCGTCTTTTTGAGACAGAGTCTTTGCTATGCAGTTCAGACTGACCTTGAGCTCACTTTGTAGCACAGTCTGGTCTTGAACTTGCAATAAACCTCCTGCCTCATCCTCCCAAGTGTTGGGATTACTGCCATGGATCATCACACCTACCTATACATTTATAGCACATAATTGAAAAGTTGGAAACTAAAAAAAATACTATTTTATTATATATTTTTTTGGTATTGGGAATCTCAAGACTTTGCATTTGCCAAGCAGATACTATGTTGCTGAGCTGTCTCCCTAATCCAGGAACTAAAAACTTTACTGTTTGAATTTGATTGTCAAAATATGTGTATAGAATTTACGCAGTTAAGCAACTTAGAACCCTTGTGAAACAAAGGCTGCAGTACTAATAGAACTCAATTTTGGTATATTAACTTCTTGGGAGTAAATCTTAGCCTGGATTACAATTTAGAAATGTGGCTACATAGGTAAGGGACAATCTTGGTAGTTGGACAAAACCTCATGGAGTTAGTGGGTTGGGGAGAAGAGTAGGAGAAATGGGACTTGTTCTCCTTTTGCAGTTATAGGCGGGAAATAAAACCAGAGGAGGAAAAGAGCAGCAGAAGCCAGAAGTCATTTTGGATGAATTATTTTAATAGAAGGTCCTGTAAGAACTTTCTGTTTCGCTTAGGTAGACAGTGTCATTGAACTCTGGCCCCACAATGGAGTGCTGGATTTAGGTAGATCCCTGTTGCTAGAAGAAAAATCACTTTGGTCTTCCTTGAATCTTACTAACAAAATCTAACTTTAAAACTCTCAGAGCAGTAAGACACTGGTAAACCATTATTAGCATGTTTTGGGAGAATATTGTTGTTTAAAAGTTATAGAAAGTGGGGCTGGAGAGATGGCTCAGTGGTCTAAAGCACCTACTTGGAACAAGCTTGGCAAAGCACAGGGACCACGGTTCAATCCCCCAGTACCACATGCCAGCCAGCCCCGCCCCCTGGTGGGCTGAGCTGGCCACACACATACAATAAATAAATGTAAAAAATAAATAAATAAAATAAGTGTTTAAAAAAAAAAGTTATAGAAAGTGGCGCTTAACCCTTTCTTGTTTTTAATTGTTAAATATCATGCGTCCTTTGCTAGATTCATATTTTTAATTCTAATTGAAAGCTTTCTATGCTTCACCCTTGATCTTTTTATAGAACATTTTTCTAATCTTGTGTGTTGGTACTTTAATTTCCTTCACCAGATGTCCTTTGAATCTAAAGTACAACTTAGAAACAAACGGGAGTTCCAGTTTTTTGATGATGAGGAAGAATCTGGAGAAAGCCACACCATCTTCATTGGGCCTGTAGAAAAGTAAGAGGGCGCTTTGGACTTTGAGTGCTTCAGAGCTTTGTCTGTTTTCTTATGTGTAGTTGTACGGATATGTAAAGCTTTGTTTATTTGGTTTTTTTAAATTTCAGATTGATAGTGTATCCACCACCTCCTGCTAAGGGGGGCATCTCTGTTACTAATGAGGACCTGCACTGTCTAAGTGAAGGAGAATTTTTAAATGATGTTATTATAGACTTTTATTTGAAGTAAGTTAATTTTTTGCTGAGCTTCTAATCTTTAACAAAAATCTTTAACATTCCAATGTCTTTTCGTTTTCTTGTTATTTGGATTTTGAATTTCATCATTGCCACTTACTGTGTGACCTCTGGCAAATTAATTTGTCTATACCTTTTTCCACATTTTACAAATGAAAGTAGTATGTACAAGTATTGTAAGAATTAACCGAGGTAATGCATGTCAGGTATAGGAAAAATGCTCAACACTGACATTTTCATAAAATAGTAGTTTATTTTACATCTGTCTTGTAAAATGGGCACGTGTATCACACAAAACAAAATATAGTGTCAGTATACTCATTGCTGTCTGATATTTTAGTTTGTTTCAATGTATTTCATAAAATGTTTAAAACATTTGTGGAAACCTGATGAGTTCATTTTTATACTAGCAAATCTATCTTACTCTGGGGGAAAGCAGAATGAAGTTTTAAGTAGAGAGTGATAATTATAGTTGAATTTCCTTTAGGCTATTTTGATAGGCATATACATTTCAGAAGTCTAAATATGTTGTCATTTAAGGAAATTAAATTAAGGTGATTGAAGAAGCCCACCTCTTGGCATGAAGAAGGAATGGTGAGAAGTCGTAGGCATAAGGGCTGCGGGGTATATAGCACTAGCAGAATTTAGAACTGGGAATATGGTTATCAAGGGATATAGGTGCCAGAAAACTTGGGAGTTTTCTGACTCATAATACCTGTTAAACTTATATCTTTCACATTTCAATATTTGTCTACAATTTTTTAATTTGCTATATAATTATCATTGATTTTCAATAAAGAAAATAATGAGAAGGAAAAAAAAAAGACCTGTTAAAAAATGTTAGAATAAACTGAAACAATGAGTGTGGAATAGACATAAGTGGGAAAGTGATAAAATTGCTTTTATTTTAGTAGTACCAGTGATCAAACTTGGCATCTTGCGCATGCCAGGCAAGTGCTTATGTCACTGGGCTATCTCCCTGCAAAATTCCCTCTTAAGTATTTTGTGATAGCTGGATAAATGGACTGTTTGTGAGGCCAGGGGTGTAGCTCAGCAGCATAGTCACCTACCTGGTAAGCACAAGGTCTCTAGTTTGATCCCCGCTACTATTGAAAGGGACTGTTTGCATAAGCCATTGAATATGTGGTTCAGGCAGACGCATCCAACTGCAACTTTCCTTTTTTCTCTGTTTTGCAGTGCAGAGGAATTGTCTTAGGCACGATTTAAAGCACATATATAACAAAACTTCCTTTAAAAAAATTGTATTGTATTGTAACATTTAAGTAAAAGAGGAAAAAAGGGCTGGAAGGTGGACACAGCTAAAGGCTGGTTGAGTTTTGAACTGGAGATGCATAGATTTAGGGAGATTTATTTTGTATGTAGTATAAGAATGAGTGACATTGCTTAGGGATATAGAAAAGCAACTGTAAACACAGACCCTTGAGTAGATTTTAAGGTATAGTAGAGGAATTTAAGACTTACGAATAATTTCCAAAGTAAGAAAACAAATTCAGAGGTTGGAGCCATAAGATTAAGGAAAGTATGAGAGGATATATTCTTTGATGGAGAATATGTATGGTGTAGTGGAGGTCAGAAACAAATAAAGACTGATAATAATTTTGAAGGCACAGTTACTATAAACTCATTAAGGGCGAGTGGAGAGTCCTTCCTTTGTGGCAGTGAGTGGAGGCCTGCTAAGGAGCCACCCTGCTGACAGTGACGAGGTACTTCTGGACACACTGCGCTTCCACTGCTGCCTGATGTGATCTGGTACTCAGCTTCACCCCCTGGAGTATAGCGCCAGAGGAAGCTTTCAGAACATACGAAAATAAGATCCAGAATCTTACTGAAAAGTCACTTTTTTCACCAAGCAGTAGACATCAATACTTAGGAGACAACACATTATCTGGCAAAAGATTTTAAACTATTCTAAAAATGTCTTAATGGACACTATGACCACTTATGAAGTAAATGAAACACCGAAGAAAGAAAAATAGATAGTGGCAATTTTTAAAGTTGAAATATAAACTTAAGTAGTTGGGCTCAGAAGCAGAGTGAAAGAACAAAGGAAAGGGTCAATGACCTGCCTAGAAAAAGCTCACTTCAGATATAGTATCTGTAGGCTGGAAGGAACACTATGGAAAAAGACAAGCTATACAGGCATTACTTCAAAAACGGAGCAATTGCCTAGGTGTGTTAGCACATGCCTATAATCCCAGCACTCAAGAGGCTTAAGCAGGAGGATCACTTGAGTTCGAGGCCAGCCGAGGCTACAAAGCGAGTTCAAAGTCAGCCTAAACTGCCTAACGAAACCATTTCAAAAAGAAGAAGAAGAAAAAAAAAAAAGAGTTGCTATATTGCTATCTTAAAAGTAAACATAAAACTACCAAGAGAAGTGAGGGACATTATATAATGATAAAGGAGTGATACAGAAAGAAACATAGCAGTCCTACAAATGTACTGAACACCATACAGTAGAGCTTTAAATATGTGAAGCAGAAACTGGTCGACTTAGAGCAGTAAAACATATGAAACAGAACTAGTATGCTTAAAAAGAGGGGGAAAAAGGGTGATCCATAGATAGTATTGGATCTGTCAGTACTCTTAATAGTTGTTATAGGACAGCTAGAAAGAAAATCAGTAGGATATAGAAGAACTCAATGTCACCATATACAGTAGAATTACTTAATATCAGGAAGTCATCATATATTATTCTTTTTTTTTTTTAATGCGAAACCAGGGATTGAACTCAGGCTCTTGTGCTTGGCAGGCAAGCACTTTTTCTACTGAGCCATCTCCCTGGCCCCAGTCATATATTCTTACTCAGGATGACTGTACTCCCTTTTTTAAAATGCTATTTTTCCTTTTGAAGACTTAATGTATTAAGTATGTTTAGTGAAATAAAATATCTTATGCTCACCAACCAAAGAAACCGCCCTATGGGGTCCTGCCTATTAGCTCAGTTGTGCAAATGCCCGGGATAGCGTGGTTTGATCCCCAGACCTGCCCTTAAGGCAGCCTGAGCCAGCCAAAAAAAACCCCAAAGAAACTGCCCTAGATTTTAAGTGCCTAACTTTGTAAGTAAGACTCCTTGAAACCTAATACACGTTCAAGGACATATTCAGAGAAAGATGTTCATCTCTTACTTGGTAAAGCAGAAGATGGTGCTTGGGGTTGGAGCTGTAGTGTAAGCACTTTCCTATTATGTGAGGCCCTGGGTTCATCCTAGTACATACACGCGTGCACACACACACACATGCACACCTGTGTTTCACATAAATGGCCAATAAGAATATGATGAAATGCCCAATGTGATTCATCATCCAAGAGATAACAAACCAAAACCATCAAGTCATAATGTGATAGCACTGCATCCTGTCTGGATGGCTACTAACAAAAAAAGAAAAGAAAGAAAAACAAAAAGAGCAAGTAGTAGCAAGAATATGAATAAACCTGGAAACCTTATTCATGATTGGTTGTATTATAAAGTGATGCAACCATTATAAAAGACAATCTAACTAAGAAAATTAAAAATAGAACTACTGCATGATCCAACAGTCTTACTGCTGCATAAATATCCAAAAGAAGGGAAAGCAGGGTCTTAAAAACATATTTGCATATCCATATTAATAACAGCACTCTTCACGATAGCTGAGGTGAAAACCATACTATTAATGTATAAATCAGTAAAATATGACACATACAATAGAATATTTTTCTTAAAAGGGAAAGAAATCCTGTCATATGCTACAGTAACCTTGATATTAGCCATGAGGTCATGTGGTAAGTGAATCAGTCATGAAAAGACGAGTGCTGCATGATTTCACCAGTATGGGATTACTCAAATTCATAAAGACAAAGTAGAATTGGTGGTTTCCAGCGAGTAAGAAACCAGAAAAGGGAATCTGGATTACTTCTACAAGATGGAAAAGTTCTAAGAACCTTCTGTATATCATTGCAAAATGTTTAAGGTGATAAATTTTGTTTTCCCCATAGTTTTTAAATGCATTACCTTAATCCAAATCTATAATGTACTACCTTGATAAGCCAAGTACTAAAAAATCCCGTAGTGAACATGTAGAACAACATTGCTGTTGGAAGCAGTGTTTCATGAGTGTTTGGCCAATTGATTCGAACCTTTAATTATTGAGAAGGGTTGTTGAAATCTACAACCATAGTTATAAATTTTTCTTCTTTCAAATATATATCAGTTTGTCCATTGTATTTTGTAACTTTAGGTATGCATGTGTTTATGTTTTCTTGGAGAATTTACTCTTCTATAATTACATAATTTCAGTCTTAATCTTTGCTAATCTTCCATGTCTGTAAGTCACTATTTTGCTCAGTTTTTACATTCGTTTTGTTTTTTAGCATGTATATCTATACCTGAAGTCATGCATTTTGCATTAGTTTTTCCAGTGATAGTGAAACAGTATGTACCTTTCACTGTATGCTAGAGATTTCATTACTTGCTTTTCCTCATTATGTTTTCAGGAAGCTACTCGATTAGTTATAAGACAAATTATACCAAAACAAATAATATAGAAGGCATGAATTTATATACAGTTTAGTTAGGTTTTAAAATCACAATTATTGGGGCTAGGGAGATGGCTCAGTGAATAAGTGCTTCCCTGGAAAGCACAAGGGCCTGAGTTCAATTCCTGGTTCTGCAAATAAATAAAATCACAATTATTGTTTTATTGAAATTATACCTATATTTATTCAGATATACTCTTAAAAGTAGCTATTGTAATTTGGGTTCCAAAAGTATTTTAGTTTCTCTTTTTTATAATTACCCCTGGATGTAAGGCCCGCTCTCTATATGCTCTGCTCCTTCTTTTTTGGCGGAACCAGGGATTAACTCAGGCCCTTGCGCTTACCAGGGAAGCACTTATTCTACTGAGCCATCTCCCCGGCCCCTACATACTCTCTTCTTCGTGTATGATTGTAGAAATCAACAATTATTCAGACAGTGTCCTGGGCTGAAGATAATCTGGTAATTACCATTATAAAAAAATGAAATAAATTTCATCAATAACTTCTTTCATTTGTAAAGAATAGAGGTTAATAGCAGCAGAATATTTTATCACTGCTGAACAGTTTAATATAAAGTGAACTATTATAACCATTATATTGGAATTATTTTTGCTTAAAATAGATATTTGGTGCTTGAAAAACTGAAGAAAGAAGATGCTGACAGAATTCATATATTCAGTTCTTTTTTCTACAAACGTCTTAATCAGAGAGAAAGGAAAAATCCTGAAACAACTAATCTGTCGTAAGTCAGACCTAGAAAATATTTTAACAGATATAGTAACCCATTCAAGATTAATTTAGTTCATGTCCGCATCTTGTACAGAAATTAACCACTAGGAAAAATGTATGAAATATGTTAATTATTGAAACTGTCCTACCAATTTGGTTTGAAACTGTCTCATTGCTATTTGTTTCTCAATAAAATTATGGGGAAAAAAAGATTAATTTAGTAAAACAATCACTTAACAGTCATCCTTCACTATCCATGGGCAATAGGTTCATTTCTCTTCTAAACACACATAGATACCCAGATTTGGAGATGCTCAATTCCTAGATATAAGATGGCATAACCTATGCATACCTTTATATACCTTAAGTCATCTCTACTTAGAAAGAGTACAAAGGGGGTCAGAGAAATAGCTCAGCATCATAAACATCTGCCTGGCAAATATAAGGTCCTGAGTTTGATTCCCAGTACCAAAAAAAAAGTGTCTTTTGTGCCCAGCGTGGTGGCATACACCTGTAATACCAGCATTTGGGAGGCTTAGGTAGGAGGGAGAATCTTTCCAAGTTCGAGACCAGCCTGGGCTACAAAGAGAGCTCAAGACCAACCTGAGCTACATAGTGAGACCCTATGTCAAAAAGACCAAAAAAAAGGGGCTGGAGAGATGGCTCAGTGGTCTAAAGCACCTACTTGAAACAAGCTTGGCAAAGCACAGGGACCGCGGTTCAGTGGTTATTTTTCAGAATCATGAATAAAAAAAAAAAAAAAAAAAAAAAAAATGATGATGTACATACTGTTAAATAATTGTTTTTTTGTGTGTGAGTTCTTCAAGAGTGATAACAGGGCTGGCCAGATAGCTCAGTGGAATAAAACACCTGCTTAGGCAGGAGCAGGGACCAGGCAGGGTTTGATTCCTGGTGTGCCCTGCCAGCCCCGTCCCTGGGGCCCAGTTGAGATGGCAATTGAAACTGGGCCTGGTGGCGGGTACCTGTAATCCCAGTACTTGGGAGGCTGAAAATGGGAGGATCAGTATGAGTCCAATGTGTGTAGTGAGACCCTGTAGACCCTGTCCTAAATACAGAACATAAATAAATAAGTAAATAAATATAAAAGCCAGGATGGGACCATAGCAAATTAATGAGGTTAGTTTTCATTTTTCATAGATTAATGTTCTATTGTCTTAAAATAGTCTTCACTATTTTAGGATATAATTAAAGAAATACTGCATTTATATGAGGCACCTTCATTTAGTTCTATTTCTTTTTGGATAAATTAGTATAATTCATAATATTTGAATACCTCCAGAATACCTGGAATGTGTTCCAGTAATGACATTTTTTTTTTTTAAAGAAATTACTTAGAGTGGGCCAAGGATATAGATCAGCAGGTATGAGTGCCTGCCTGACAAGTGCAAGGTCTTGAGTTCAATCTCCAGTGCAAAAAAGAAAAGAAATTACTTAAGAGGAACCTACCTGTGAATATGTACTTTCAACAAGCTTTTTTGAATGCTGCTTCCCATATGAGTTAAGGGAATGTCATGTAGAGCCTCTCCATGCAGTGAGAGTCTAGCTCTGACATTTGCTGGTGATTGGTCAAAATATGCACAATAGTTGGTATATTTGCTTATGACTGCCATTAAATGTCTTGAGTTGCCATGCATGGTATATTTTTTATTTCATCAGCTTCTGACTTTTTGAGTTGTTGATGGTCATTGATTTTCGACCAGTGCTCATAATTACACTGTTTCACCTACCGTCACATTGGTTTTTTCCTGATCTCTTTAGCTAGCATAAGTCTGATACTCTCTCAGTATATTGCTAGTACAAGTTCTGCATTAATTTAGAAAAAAAGAGAGAGAGAGAGAGCGAAGTCCTAACAAGCAAACCCCTGGAATCCTTAGGCAGTGTAGTAGGAATTAAATATCTTCCCTCCAGATTCACCGGTGGGCATTTCTGTGCTTTCCTAGTGTCATCTAAAATTCTGTGGGGTTTTCCACCTTGTCAAGCCATCTAGTATAGCCCTTTGACCTTCTGCATCTGAATCTTCAGGTTGTAAGTCACTACATGCATGCTTAAACAATGAAGACATTTCAGAAGCTTATAATGTATCTCTTTCTTAACAGAATACAACAAAAACGACACGGGAGAGTAAAAACATGGACCCGGCATGTAGATATTTTTGAGAAGGATTTTATTTTTGTACCCCTTAATGAAGCGTGAGTAAGAATGTAAATGTGATGAGTTTTTTTAAAAATGTGTTCATGAGATGAAACATTCACTTTAAAATATCTTTTTGAAATTTCTATATGTAATGAATTTATGAAAATTAATAGTTTCCTGATGAATCATAGGGTTCTTAACTTTGCAAATAGATAATCAAATACCTTTCTAATTGCATTTTTTTTAGGTCAGTGTGGAATAAAATCATTAATGGGGAACAGGCACAAGCCTATCATCCCAGCTACTCAGAAGGCTGAGGCAGAAAGATTGCAAGTTCCTGAGTTCCTGTGTGTGTGTGTGTCTTGGGGGCCTCAAACAAGACAACAGAGCGATGCCAGTGGTTTAGAGAATGTTCTGTAGGAAACTTTACTTTGCTCAAAAATAAGATTTAGTAACATAGATAATTTTGATTGATTCCTTTCTATTGTTGTTTCTTGAAACAAAGTCTCATTATTTAAGCCAAGCTGGCCTTGAATTTGTGACCACCCTCTTGCCTCAGCCTCATGGGTGCTGGGACTATAGGCATGTGCCACCATGCCCAGCTGAATATTTAGTTTAAAACATTCTTTTTGCATTTTACCAAAACAAGAAAAATGTGGTGGGATTTGTGCTATTTGCTGAAATTGAAAGCTATCCTGCCTACTTAAAAGCTATTTTCTAAGTAAATGCAGATGCTTAAATACATTTTATTACTCCCTACTAGGACTGCAGATACTGATGTGTGTAGGATGGAATTACACGGTTAAGTCCTGAAAGCTCTTTGTATTTTAGTTTTTCATTTTCCCATACCCTCCAACCAAAGACTACTGAGAGCACACATACAGCTGGACAATGCGGGCTTACTACTTTCATCAAGAAACACCACACACGTAGGCAGCTGTTGCAGTCTGAGTAAAAGGGTGATTTAGGGGAGAGTCTGTGGTTGCAGTGATCTACTTGGGTAAAGAAGTAGCATTCAGGCAGTGGGCAGGAGAACCACAAGTTTAAACCAAGCCTGGAGAACTTAACTAGACCCTGCTGTACCAGCATGGTAGTGCATGCCTGTAGTCCCAGCACCTGGAGGCTTAGGCAGGAGGCTCGCTGTGAGTTCGTGATGTTACATAGAGGTACCGAGTCCACCTGATGAGTGTGGTCATGTCAGTCGTTGACAAGTGGGGCTTAGAGGCGTGGGTGAGCCCTCACAGGATCAGCTGGAGAGCCTCGTTATGAGTTCCTGGGATACTGAAGTTCAAGTCTGCACTGTATGGCGAAAACCCTATGTCAAAAGACACACACACACACACACACACACACACACACAAAGCCTTGTCTGCAAGTAAAAAATTGAAATGTAGCTCAGTGGGAAGGCCCTGGGTTTAATCCCTATGGGTGCCTCGTAGCATTCATTTGTTTAGCAAAAGGGGGATATTCAGTATTTTGTGGGTTGCATTATAGTTTACCATCCTTTACTTAGATAAATTACAAAATGGATTTACTTTGTCTCATTTTTATCATGATTGTAATAACTTTGAGACTCATATTCTATGCTAGCAAGTTTAACAAGCCTTGTTGTGCCAGGCTACCTTTTTGGGAAGTGAGGGAGGAGGACGCTATAGTGCAGCCTGGCCTTAAAGTCACTGTGTGTTGCAGGCTGGCCACAAACTCACAGCAGTCTTCCTGTCCAAGCCTCCTCATGGTGGGCTTATAGGTGTGCACTCCTATGCCTGGCAAGGCACCTGTAGAATGAGCTTCCCCTGCCCTGTGAAACAAATTCATAGTGTAATGTAGTCAGATACTTTATTTAAAATTAGTCAGGCCGGGGAGATAGCTCAGCAGTCTAACCACCTGACTGGCAAGCTCAAGAAGCCAGGTTCAATCCCCAGCACTGTGTGCTGTGGTGGCCCTGCACTGGTGGCCACCAAAGTTGGGCATCGTGGCACTCGCCTATAATCCCACCACTGCGGAGGCTGAGACAGGAGGATCACTGTGAGTCTGAGCTGCATAGTGAGACCTTGTACCAAATAAATAAATAAATAAATAAATAAATAAATAAATAAATCTTTTTTTAAAAAGTACAAAAATCCTAATAATAATAATATAATAAAATCTGTCTTAGTAATGTAATGCCTGTAGTCCCAGCTCCTGGCAGGGATTAGACAGAAAGATATCTATAGCCCAGGATTCCAAAAGCCATCTTGGTCATCAGCATGGTGAGATTTTGTACAAAAGAAAAAACAAAATAATATTTAGGGGTTAAGGATGTAGCACAGTGGTAGAGCACTTACATATTAGCATGCACAAGGCCTTCTTGGGTTCCAGCCCTAGCACTCCAAAAAGTAAAGAAATAAAAATCATAAGACTTTGTGTTTTTCACTTAGTCCAGTCAAAGATAAGTAACCTAGGTCAAAACAGAAGCACTAGCCATAAAGCATAAAATTTCCAAGGTATATTTTTAAATCATAATATCACAAAATTTAAAGCTGAAGTGTAATTTCTTCATCCTCCTAAAAATAAGGTTTCCTGAAACGTATTTCTTATGTAGAGTAACACATGAGGGCCAGCCAGATAGCCCAGCGGATTAAAACACCTGCTTAGGCAGGCACAGCAACTGGGGTTCGATCCCCGACATGCCATACCGGCCCAGCCCCTGGGCCCGCTGAGATGGCAATTGAAACTGGGCATGGTGGTGCACACCTGTAATCCCAGTGCTTGGGAGGCTGAAAACAGGAGGACCACTACGAGTCCTGTATAGCAGAGACCCTGTGCCAAATGCATTGAAAAATACGTAAACATATGAGCTGCCTAACAAGTGAAAGAGAGGAAAGCTGTTTGATGAGGAGAGTTATAGAAATTCCTAACAAATGTAATTTGAGGTACTAACAATTTAGGTATAGAGGCACGTCTTTTAGTGGCTGTACATGTTGAGAGAAGCAATCAGTGATGTTCGTTTTCTTGGTGGGAGGTGAAGAAAGAATAGTAATGAGAGTCCAAGAAAAGATCTGCGATGGGGCTGGTGAGATGGCTCAGTGGTCTAAAGCACCTACTTAGAACAAGCTTAGCAAAGCACAGGGACCCGGTTCAATCCCCCAGCACCACATGCCAGCCAGCCCCGCCCCCTGGTGGGCTGAGCTGGCCACACACACATATAAATAAATAAATAAAATTTAAAAAAAAAAAAAGAGAAAAAAAAAAAAGAAAAGATCTGCGAAAGAGTACACCAGTAGTTGAGAAGTTAGTCAATAAGTCATGAAGTCTTGGTTTGCTTTTTGAAAAGGTCAAGTCAGAAATAATAATATGTGCAAATTCGACTGGACAGGCTGCTACGTATTATTTTATTTTCTGAGGATACTGATTTTTAATTTAGATTTATAAAGTGTTTATTAGAAACTATTACCGTACTTGCCAAGAAGCACATATTTGATATTTGGATATAATACAGTATAAGTGGTATTGCCTACGTTAGAATCTTCTATTGCTGACTTAAGGTAGCTGCTATCAAAATGGTTCATAAAAGATAAAACTCTTATTCTTTAACAGTGAAAGTGATCATCTGATTTAGCTTTCCGTTTTAGACCAGGAAAAAAAATAGGATTTTTCCTGCTTTTTTATATGAGGCAGCAAAAATTTTATAGCTTATCCATATTGGCATTTTTAAGAAAGTTTAAAGCTGGTTGTGGTGGGGCGTCAAGGTAATCCTAGCGCTGTAGCATGCTGAGTCAGGGAGGATCACAAACTCTAGCCCAGCCTGGAGAATTCAGTGAGACCCTGTTGCAAAGCTCAAAAAAGCAATGAGAATATAGTTCAGGTCCAAAACTCAATTCCCAGTACTACCCACTGCTCCCCAAAGGGAATTTTAAAAATGTACTGAGGCACCTGCAAGTGGAGAATCACTGTATTATGCTATATTTTATCAGTTCTTAAAATAATCATTCCATGTTTCTAAATTCAGATGTGACTTTGCTGTGTGTCAAAGTTGATGAAATTAGGAAATTGGTGTGTTCTTCCTGCTACCCCAGCCTGACCTAAGTCCATTGTATATGGAGAATTAGTAATTAAGAGCAAGAATGAAGCATCATCTGTCAGTATGTTTTTTTCTTTTAGCAGTTATTTGTTGAACCTACCACATGACGGATACTGTGCTTGGCTAATAAACTGACAGTCATAGCCTGTCTACTGTGTCTTTCATATAACTGTGCCTAGTAAATAATAGATCCTCAAAAGTTTGTTAGTTCAAATAAGTTTTAGTTAACTTAGTGCAGCTTCTTACCTGTGGCCCATACTCTTTATGTTGAAAGCTGTATATTTGGTATGTTTTTAATAGAACAGTGTCTTTCCTAAATAAAAAATTTAAAATACAGTGAGTAAAGACCAAAAAAAGTAAGCAGAGGTGTATGAAGTCAATAAGGTATGAGTTATGAAGGTATTAAGGATGGTACAAAAGTAAAGGAGGTGACTTGATTTTTATAAAAATTGTCAGGGAAAACATTTAGGTCACATTAAAGACATAAAAAGGCAGTCTAGCATTCCCAAGAGCTGGAGATAGGAGACTTGTGTTTGAACATGTATGAGAACTCAAGATAGGAAAAACCTTGATAATATGGGGATTGGGGGGGAGACAGGAGAGAGGCTTGAGACAAATGGGTGGAGACTAGATAGCTTAGAACTGGCAGAACCTAATTAATAATTCTAAGAGAAATAGGAATGATTCAGTTTTTATATTTTTTCTAACAGTAATTTTTTATTTAGACCAATATATGACATTAACCTAGTACTAGCCCAGAATCTAAAACATTTTGGGTAATGTGTATATACTAATTAATTTTCCCCTGCCCTAACCTCCTATTTCCCACAAGTTACAAACATGAATGAATTCATTTCTTGCCTTTTGAAAACAGCTTTTTAAAAATGTCATGTCTGAACTAGGTGTGCTAGTGCACACCTATAATCCCAGCACTCTGGAGGCTTAGGCAGGATTGCTACAAGCTCAAAGGCAGCCTAAATTACACAGTGTAACCTTGTTTCAAATGAGGAAAAAAAGTCATATAATGTTTAAATAATTGTTTGATTTTGTTGATGTCGACTTCCAAGGTTTATTCTGAGCATTGCATGACGTTTAACTTAGTGACTATGTGCCAATTAGGTTTCATCTGTTTACTAATGGTAATTAAGTATATTAGCCACGGAGATTTTTTTTTTTTTTATTTTGTTTTTGTTTTTTTTGTGGGGGGCACTGGGGATCAAACTCAGGACCTTGCATTGCCAGGCAAGCTCTTCAGCTGCTGAGCTATATCCCCTACCCAGTATATTAGCTGTATATTACTTCATAATGAATTATCACAAACTTAGTTATTTAAAACAACACCCACTTACAGATCAGAAGTCTGAGCAGGGTATGATTGGATTCTCTGCTCAGGATTCAGTAGTAAAATAAACGTGTTGGCTAGCTGCATTTTCACTTACAGTTATTTTCAAGCCTATTCAAATTGTTAGCAGAAGTCATTGCTTTGTAGAACTTAGGGCTGCATTTTCTTGGTGGTTGTCAGTTCCTATCGGTCACCCAGATACTAGCCATGTGGCTCTATCACAGTACACAGTATTCCAGTATTGAAGTTTGCCTCTTCAGTATCATCCGACAAGTCTCTGCGCTTAGAGATAGTTTCTTCCTCCCTTTTCTCCATCTTACCCGTATGCCCTATTGCTGAGCTACCATCCCCAGCCATTCCTTTTTTCTTTTTTTTTATGCTTTTGCATAAAAAATGTTGCAGCATCCAACATTCCATGTTGAATGTTTTGCTACTTTCTTTCCCCTCCTGCAGATCTTCCATCTCCAAATGTCCTGTCCATCCTTCAGAGAATTGCCTGTTGGATTTATTGGTCCTTTGTAACTTTTTTAGTTTCAATTTTATTAATTTCCAGTATATCTTTGCTTTCATTCGTTTCAGATTTGAATCTTGTCTTTTTCCCTTTAGGGCATTGAGGTGCATCACTTTGGTTATTTGTTTGGGAGTACTCTGTTCTTTTTTTTTTTTTTTTTCTTGTATTTGGAACAGGGTCTACAGGGTCTCTCTACATAGATCAGACTCGTGATTCTCCTCTTTTCAGCCTCTCAAGTGCTGGGATTACAGGCATGCACCACCATGCCTAGCCACTATGTTTTTACTTTTTTATTTGTTTGTTTGTTTTATTTATGGTACCGGGGATAGAACTCACAACCTTGCACTTCCAGGCAAGGGTTTATGCTGCTGAGCTATCTCCCAGTCCTGCTCTGTTCTTTTTATATTTGCATTTATAGCTATAGCTTTCCCTGTTAGAGCTCCTGTCCCATAGGACTTGGTTGTTGTGTTTCCATTGTCATTTGCTTCTAGGAACTGCTCTTTCTGATTACTTCTGTGATCCCATCTCCATGTGCTTATGTAGTTTCTGTGATCTCTTCTGTTATTTATTTCTAGTTTCATTTTGCTATGATTTGGTGGTATATAGAAATTCTTTTGTACTTAAGAATGCTACATGATCTATTTTGAAAAAGTCCTATATGCTGTTGCAAAATGTCTATTCTGTTATTATTATCAAACACTGTATATTTACCATTAGTCCCATTTGTTCACTGGTATGCTTTAACTCTTATCATTTCCTTGTTGATATTTTTGTCTGATTGGCCTGTCTAATTGGGAGAGTGAGGTATTGAAGTACCCTGCTAAAAATGTATTGGTGTTTGTCCTTTTATGTCCCAGTAGTTTTGCTTTCATCAGTTGAGTATGCTAACATTAGGTACATTCAGTACTTTTCCTGTTGAATTGCTCCCTGTACCAGTATGCAGTGGCCAGCCCTATGTTTTGTCTTTTTTCAACAACTTTTGCTTGAAGTCTGTTTTGTCTGAAAATTAGATAGCTACTTGTCTGTGTCTGTCTAGGATTCCCTTAAGTAATTTCTGCAGTGCTACATTGTTATGGCTTCTGTTTAGGTGTCTCCCTAAAGCCTTGTGAAGTTACAGGTGGCTTTTTTAAAAGTGGCTGGATCTAGAGTGTTATACTGGAATTGATTTAGAATCTAAGGCGCTAGGGTTAAGGAATTGAGTGTTGCCTGCCTTAAGTAGCCTGGGTAAGATAAAGGACGCAGAAAGACGCTGTTAAGATCCCCTGCTTGCTTGCTTTTGTCTTCTGTTCACCATGAACTGGTTCTCCTCTAGGAAGCCCACCTGATAAGCTACACTGCCTTGGAGCCAGCCGGTAATGGACTGAAGCTTTTGTAAACTGTGAGCTAGTTGAATAAACCTTTCTTCCTTTAACTTCAGGCATCAGGTATTTTGTCAGCCATTAGAAAAGTAACAGACTGTGATCATGTCCTTTGGGTTTTTATCATGGAAAGTATTACCTTTCTAGATTTTTGAAGACTAGTTTCTTAGCATATAAAGTCTTGGTTGACAACTGTTTTGTTTTAGGGCCTGGGAAATTTAAAGTTTATGCTGAGAAATCCAGTTATTGTGATAGACTTGCTTTGATGGGTTACTTGCTATTTTTTAACAGCTTTTAGTTTGTTGAATTTATGGAGTTTTGATTATGATGTGTCTTAGCAATCTTCTTTACTGGTTTTGGCTCTTCAGGGTTTTATGAGCCTCTTATTCTTGGATAGTGGATGGGTGGGTAGGGGGTACCAGGAATTGAACTCAGGACCAGGACCTCAGGCTTCTCAGGCAGGTGCTGCACCACTGAGCTATATTCCCAACCCCAGATATTGAATTATTTGCCTAGATTTGGAAAGTTTTTTTCTGGTCTGATTTCAGTGAATGCATTAACCTCCTCCCAAAATGGCTCCTGATTAAATGCTTCCAGATATGGCAGGCACTGTAGCAGGCTGCTTCTGTCTCTTCTGCAGGAGCCAGGATTGTTCTAGACCACTTCCTTTCTCTTCTTTTCCTGTTTCTCTGATTTCTAGATTTTCTGTCAGCTCCTTTTGATTTCTGCAGCTTTTCCTTTTCGCTAAATTGTTTTATAGGTGTCTGAATTGCAGGTTCTGGAAATAGAATAAAAATAGTCATTAAAGTAAAAATAGTAACAAAAATAAGGTTAGCAGATTTATTTTCAAAGTGAGCGAAGGCAATATAATTTTAATGAAAAAAACATTTTAAAATAAGTACTGTATTGTTATTCAGTGATCATACAAAGAAGTTAGAAGAATTAAAATTTATTTGACAATTGAAGACAGATTGTTGTTAGTAAATTTGTTCACAAAAGCTTTGGAGAAAACATTTTGATAATTATTGCTAGTTACAATCACCTTTTCTGATATATTTAGGATTTTGTTTGTTTGTTACAGTGCACACTGGTTTTTGGCTGTTGTTTGTTTCCCTGGTTTAGAAAAACCAAAGTATGAACCTAACCCTCATTACCATGAAAATGCAGTCGTACAAAAAAATTCAGCTGTGGAAGACAGTTGTAGTTCTTCTGCCAGTGAAACGGACAGTTGTGCACAGAACTCTTCTGCCAAGCCTGTCATTAAGAAGGTGCTAACCAAAAAGCACTGCCTAGCTGTAACCGATTCAAGCGGTGGACAGGAAGAAAGCAGCCCTTGTGGTCGGAGAAACATATGCAGTATAAAAAAAATGAATGACATTGCAAATGAAAATGGAGAGTCAAATAAAGGAGAATCTTCATGCCAGAAAGTTGTTGATAGGACTGAACGTGAGAATGGCCTCCAGGATGAATGTTTCAATTCTGTGCATCACCCAGGTATGTACTATGTTTTGAAGGAAAAGAAGAATTCAGAATTAGGACCTTTAAAGATGATGTGGTTTTTGTTTTAAGGTTGAGTTTATTGAGGTGTAATTCATTTACAGTAACATTCAGTCATGGGTATAGCTTGTGTTGTGATTGTTCACAGTCATGTAATGAATACTGAAACAAGAATTTTCAAACCTTTCTATCACTCCTAGAAAGCTTCTTTGACCCTCTTACAGTTAGTCTTTTTCCCTTATCCCTAGAAATGAAAATTTGAAACTAGTACAGGTTGAACATTCCTACTCTGAAATCTGAAATGCTTCAAAATCTGAAACTTGTTCAGCTACCAACATTACACTGTCAGTAGAAAACTCCACACCTGACTTCATGTGACACATTCCAATCAAAATGCAGACACACTCAAAATGTAAATTACCTTCAGGCTGTGGATATGAGATGCATGTGAAACAGATGAATTTTTACTTAGACTTAGGTCCCAGCCCTAAGATACTCATTATGTATATTCATACATTTCAAAATCTGAAAACCAATGGGTGTAATCATTTTGAATAAAGGATAGTCAACTCTGTACATGGCATGGTCTTAGATCCATAAAGCAAATAAATTACGATCTTCTCTGAGTACAGACTGGTAAAGTCAGTACAAGTGGCCAGAAGCAGAAGTTAACCCTTTCTTCTCTAAGCAGAAAGCTGTCCTTCACTCTTCTCAGTGCAGTGAGAGACACAACCCTTAAGTGTCTTTTTCTGATTCTCCTTCATCTCTAATAAATGATTTTCCAAGGAAAATAGTCAGTTTCCTATTTCTAGCTACTGTTACAGAAATAGAAATTTCTTTTAAGATTCCTAACTTTGATAGTCAGTGGTACAATTTTTTTCTCAAAACCATAAATAAAATAGCTTACTCCATACTCTGATTTGAGCATCCCGTAATGTGTCACGACATGACAAGAGTCTCCATAAATATGTGCAAAGTTGCAGGGAGCATTGTCTTTTCCAGTGCTTGGATTGAGCCTTGGGCTGTGTCACTAGTGAACTACATTCTCAGCTCCAAAATACATACAAGTATTATGTGTCATTTAAAAGAAAATACTTTCAATCGCTTTTTGACCTTTTGGCTAAGATCAATTGTGAAAAAATAAGTTTGCTTCTTAAAACTGGCATATGCAGACTTAATAAGCACTTACCACATTATCTTTATGTATGTGCTGCCAAAGAAAGTGCAACACATTTTCTTTGGATGAGAAGAGTTAGTATAGACCACAGAAGAAATTACGTGGAGGGCCAAGGAAATACTCAGCAGCATAGAGCACCTGGCTGGCAAGTGCAAGGTCCTGAGTTCAGTCCCCGGTACCAAACCAAACAAAACAAAGAAAAAATTACATGGATTTAGAAAGAACCTATTGAAGATTGTGAATACTGAATATATTTTGGTGCTACTCCCAGCTTACATGATTTTAATGAGTCAGAAAGCTGTTATGCTGTTATAATTTTTATTTGTTAGTCATACTAAGTTGCATAAAGGTATAATTAGCCCTAGTGTAATGATCCTTAGAAAGATGAGATGGTAAAGTGAAGTTTTAGCAGATATCGTAGAAAATTTTCATCAAAGGCCACACAGATAAATACTTTTCTAGCTCATTTTCCAGTCTGTTTCATTAGATAAGAAATAGAATACAGGCATGTAAAGTAGGTAATCAGTCATGTATTCATCTATAATTTTTTTCAGTAGTTGAGTAGGGAAAAATCTAATCATTTGTATAAAATCTCCAGAAAAATAAAATCTATAGAGTAGATCAGTGACTGCTTAGGTCTTCTGGGGGCGGGAATTTGGGGAGAAATAAAGGGTGTAAAGTTTATTTTTAAGGGCTGACGAGATAGCTTAGGACACTAAGCACCTGCTTAGGCTAGTGCAGGGACCAGGGTTCGATTCCCAGCACCACAAGCCGTGCTGGCCCTGCCTCTGGGCACACTGAGACTACGTGGTGGTGCATGCCTGTAATTCCACAGCTGGGGAGGCTAAAACAGAATCGCTATGAGTCCAAGCTGCGTAGTGAAACCCTGTACCAAATATATAAATTAGAAAAAACAGGGATTAGGCCGGGGAGATGGCTCAGTGGAATAAGTGCTTCCCTGGCAAGTGCAAGGGCCTGAGTTCAATTCCTGGTTCTGCCCAAAAAAAACCCAGGGATTGAAACCCAGTCCCTGCACTTGCCTGAGCAGGCACTTAGTCTGCTGAGCTATCTCGCCAGCCCTAAAAGTTCATTACTTTCAGAGTTTACAAATAGACTGTGGGAGTGAGTGTGATGGCACATGCTTGTAATCCCAGCATTTGGGAGGCTGAGGCAGGAGGATTGCTACAACTCTAGGCCAGCCTGGATTACAAAGTGAGTTCAAGTCCAGTCTGAACTGCATAGTGAAACCCAAGCTCAAAAAGACAAAAGGCCGGAGATAGCTTAGTGGTGCAGCATCGGGCTAGCAAGCAGGAGATCCTGACTTTGATTCTTAGTACACTCCCCCAAAATAAAATAGATTGTGGGATCTGGGTGTGGTGGTTCACCCTGGAGTTGCAGCACGTGGGAGGCTAAGGAAGGAGGATCGGGGCAAGTGTGGGGCCAGCCTGGGCTATGTAGTGATTTCAGGCTAATCTGAACCAAGTAGTGAGACCATGTCTCTAAAAAATAAAATGGATTGTAGAGGCTGAAGAGTGGTAAAGCACTCTCACAGCATGTGGGAGGCTCTAGACTCCCTTGTCCATCCTGTAAAGGAAAATGGTTGCAGTGATCATTGTAAACACATGTAGATGAACATACAGTTGTCTCTTATAGGGTTGGTTTTAGATTCCCCTCACATACCAAAATCTGTGGGTGCTCATGGTCCATATAAAAACTGGCATAACACTTGGATAAAAGCTGTGTACATCCTCCCATATACCAAAGCATCTGTGGATTACTTTTATTTATTACCTGATACAATATAAATGCTGTGTGTAGTTGTGATATGGGGTAATCGCAGAAGTCTATACGTGCAGCGCAGTTCTTCAGATATTTTCTTGAATCTGTGGGCACAGAATTGATAGGTACAAGAGGCTGACTCATGAAAACCACCCTGCTGTGCACTGTGTGAGTAAGTGCTGTGTGCCTTGTGTGTCAGCACTGCTGCTAGCAGAACAGGTCGCAAGGTGCAGTTTAGTGGCAGAGAGCATGGCCCTGGGTTTGATTTCAGCATCCAAAAGAAAAGAAGCTGTCTTGAATTAATGTTCTTAAACCCTTTCATATGAATTCAGATAAGAAATCAAGTGTCTGACCTAAAGCAATGGGACAAAGTTTTGGGCTTTCTGTACAGAAGTTCTAGCTATAACTAGTGTCCTCTTATGCAAATTATTGTTCAGGTTAACTAAATAGCTTATTAAATTTAAGGAAAAGTCTCAACTAGTGAAAATCAAAGTAAGGAATATAACTTGTTTTATATGTAGTTTATCTTTCTAATACGTTTATCCCATTTATTAATCTTTTTATTATAGTTTGTACGTTTTTGTTTTTAGTGTGTCTTGACACACTATTTTCTCATTGCTGTGTCAAAGTAGGCAACAGTGACAAGTTAAGGGAGGAGAGATGTATTTTAGCTTGGTTACACAAGCTTCAGTCCTCCGTCAGCTGGCTCCCAGTCAGGGTGGTGCTGCAGCTCATGGCACGGCAGGTAGAAGGCAGCAGCAAGCCTCCTTCCAGGCAGCCACTTGGGTAGTGCCGTTCACACCCAAGATGGGCTTTCCCACTAGCAACACCCAGAAGCTTGCTAAGCCAGTCAGTGGACTAATGTAGTAACCATACACCCTCAATGCGTCTTCACATACTGTAGATCCAGCCATCTCCAAAAAGCCCCACCTGTGGAAACTGAGACTTTGGGGGACCATCTAGATAGATGCCATGTCAGTGTGGTTTCCTGAAGCAAACACTTTACACAGCACCATTCTTATGTGTGGAATGGTGTGGATACCTTTCTGTTCTCCCAGTGATAGTAGGCATTCCTGTCCAGTAAGGTGGATCTGAGCACTTTTCTGTGAGCCGCCTTTACTAGATGTTTGCAGGGATCATGGACCCAAACTATCTTCACTGAGGGACTAGGGAGAGAGCTCGGCGGGACAGGTCCCTGCCTGGCAAGGGCCTGTGTTCAGACCCTCCTACCTTTAATATGTGTATGTATCTCTCTCTCTCTCTCTCTCTCTCTCTCTCTCTCTCTCTCTCTCTCTCTCTCTTCACCGAGAATGTGCTTCGGCACGTGCTTTCGCCACCTCAGAAGCTCGCTGGGCAGGCCAGTCCTGCGTGTGATGATGATGTTAGGGTTAGGGCGAGAGCGGGGGTGATTTTTGTGATGCGATTAATAGCTCTGGAATTAACTTGTTTGGTCTGGTAATTAACAGGATTGAAGTATGTATTTTAAGCACTTTTAGCATGCTATCAAATGCTTACAATTTGACAAACATTTTAATGAGACAAGTGCCCAAACTGAACCCACTTATTGTAAAGTGCCAACACTGCAATTAAGTTTGAATACTGAGGTTGTAATTTTTAAAGACAATTCATGTATTAAGATCTTTGAAAGAAAAGTAACATGTACAATAAGTTGCCCCATTGCTATAATAGGAAATAGATACAGTAATATCCCAGAGATTAGTTTCTAAGGTCATCTATAAGAAAGTAATAACATGGCATCACCACTCTTGCTTGGCTTATCTTGGTTTGTTTGTTTCCCCTGTTGGACACCTTAGGAAATGATGTACTTGCTAGGGTGTGTAAAAAAAAAAAAAAAATGTGCCTTTTTAGACTTCAGAATCACAGCATCTTCAGAGCTTCTCACTCCATGAGAAACTGAAGAACTGACACTGAAAGAACAAATGGTTAAGTTGTCCCTTCTCCATTTACTCCAGGCCATTTGTTCAGGAAAATCATGAAAATTGACTATCCTTTAAATTGTTGTTCTCTTGATTTTGAAGTGCACAGATAGTTTAGTTGGTGCAAGATAGACAGTTGCATAACTACTGTCTGCACATAGGAGTAATTTACTGGGGCTGGGTCAACAGCTCAGTGGTCTAAGCACCTGCTTGGCAAATGCAAGTACCTGGGTTCGATCCCAGGTACTTGCATTACTGGCCACCAAAATCTGTACACATGCTGTACTGGCCACCAAAATCGGTCATGGTGGTGCCTGCCTGTAATGCCAGCACTGGGGAAGCTGAGAAAGGAGGATCACTATGAGTCCAAGCTGCATAGTGAAACTCTGTACCAGATAAATAAAATTTAGATGCCTAGACTTTAAAACCATAAAAGTACAGGTTTTTGTAAAAAATTGAAGTTATTATTTGTATTAAAAGATTTACCATTAAGCTTGATTAGTTATTTTACTTATTATTTTATTTTTTTTTAGTACAGGGTTTATAGGGTCTCGCTACACAGATCGGATTCATAGTAATCCTCCTGGGGTTTTTAAAATTTTATTTATTTATGTATTTATTTATTTATTTTAATGTATGTAGTACAGGCTACTATACAGGGTCTTACTACACAGATCTGGAGTCACAGTGATCCTCCTGTCTTTCAGCCTCCCAAGTGCTGGCATTACAGGCACATTATAGGCACATCACCATGCCCAGTCTCAGTTGCTATCTCAGCAAACCCCGGGGGCGGGGCTGGCACAACTTGCCAGGGATCAAACCCCGGTCCCTGCATCTGCCTAAGCAGGTGCTTTAATGATTAGTTATCTTAAGTAGTATGTTTTTTATACCAGCAATTTGGATTTGGATATATGAACTTTTTCCTGGGGTGTGCTTTTTCTCATCACTTTTGTGGGATTTTTTTATTATACAAAATTATCCATTATTTCCTTATCTTTAATCCCTTTTACCCTTTATGATTCTTCATATTTTCACAATTTTAAGGTTGTACCTTATTTCATATAGTACCTTTATACTAATATTCTTAACCATGTATAACTTCATAATTAATACCAAAATAAATCTACCTAAAATACCTAAAAAACACATGTTTTAAGATTTTGAAATGGTGGGGCTAGGGAGGTAGCTGGGCGGCATAAGTGCCCACCTGGTAAGCGCAAGGTCCCGAGTTCGATCCCAGGCACTGCATGCCAGAACCAGGCTGGGTGGCACAACCTGCAATCCAAGTACTAGGGATGCCAAGACAGGAAGGTCACTATAAGAAGTGCAAAGTGTGTAGTGAGACCCTATATCAAAAAAATAAATAAATAAATTGAAATTGTAAGCTTTGTCTTAAACATTATGGATATATTTGATGTGTCATGGCTTTGTTGTTTTACATTTCCTTAAAAATATATATATAATAAGCTTCTTTAAGCAAAAGAATTGATTTTTAGCCATTTAGATGAAGTCTTTAAATAGGTGTTTAAAACTATGTACCTCAACCTTTTCCTATAAATTACTTTTACATGCTCAGCAACTGTAAGTGCCATGTGTGCTTTTATGTAATTGAAAAGTCTGTGAATATAACCAAGTGTAAAAGACCTAGGGGAACTCAACTATAAATACCATTGGTGATTTTATAGTGATACTAATACAATGCTTATCACTGCTGCATTTTTCTTTTAATTACCCAAAAGCCAAGTTATTTTATTTTTAATTTCTTTTACCCTTTATGATTCACCACATTTTCATAATTTTAAAGTTAGGCCTTATTTCATATTCTATAATTTACTGCTTGTATTATTGCTAAGCACTTATATTATCTTCAGACTGTTCCAGCTTTCTTTGAATTAGATACCTGGCATACCTAGCAACAAATACTCACCTACCTATATATACATGTAGTTAGATATACATACATTTAATCATATAACCTTATAACTTGGTTTCTTTGTTTTAATGAACTTCAGGGCTTCCGTTTAATTATGTAACTGATATGTCAAACTAGGTTCTTATTTAAAAATTATTTTATATCTGTAGAATTACATGCTAAATTTTGTAGTCTTAACTATATCAATAATTGCTAGCATGAATTTCAGTATTATATCCTTAGGCATGACCTTTTTATTATATAAAGCTTCTTATTGGTACAGATGGTTTAAGCAATATCAGAATGAACTATAGTGATGACTCAGCCGAAGGTAGTAAAATGCTTGAAGATGAATTCATCGACTTCTCAGAAGACCAAGATAACCAGGTAAAACCTATGGCTGTATAAAAGTTTGGGTTTTTGTTTTAAGTTTTTCCTTATAGAATCTTGTGAGTAATTCCTTCAAACACTTAACCATACTTTCAAAGCGCCAATTCAGTTTTTAGGTTGTAATTTCCATGGATAAATGTGTTTGTATTCTTACCACTTTCATTGGTGAGATGGGGCTGAACTCTCATCACTACCTCAGAGAGTATTAATATACAGCTACCGTTAGCCACCAGCATGCCGCCTCTTCTGATTTTAAAGCATTTATAGGCCATACGTGATTTTTAGTCTTACCTGAAATACTCAAGAGGAGAATGTTTAAATACCCCGTTACCTAGGACATGATTAAACAAAAGTGTGGGTTTTTTGGCAGGAGCAGATGTAATTTCTTAAGTCTTACTTACCCTGGTAAATATTTTGAACACCAGTCTATTTTTGAACATGTTTTATAACTTACGTTAAAGAGATCTTCACAGTTCATGAACTTGATTCTTTCCATGATTCTGGTGCAAACTGAGTCAACAAGAACTGAATCAAATTCAGAGGGTTAAGTTCAGCGTTGACCTTAAGGGGAAGTTTGATCAGTTCTCATCTAGTTTGTTTTGCAACCAGAATCATAGAATGGAACTAGTGAGCCGAGGTATCACTGTATATTAAGAGAAAAACTGGTAAGAATCTCTCTGCATATCACTTCTTTAGTGTTATGACCTCTTTCTAGTTGTTTAAAAAGATGGAAGATGGCTTTATACTATACCACCTTTTTGTTGCTGCTTAAGCCTTTTTTTTTTTTTTTTTTTTTTTTTTGTGATTCCCTTGGTGTACTTCCTGTAACTATAAAATACAGGGTCTTTTTTTCCTCCAACGTACACATATTGAGCATCACTAATCTGAAAAGCAAAAAGACACTGAAGGAGTTTCAGATTTCAGGTTTTCAGATCAGGAATGCTTTATCCCCTAGATAAATATTCTGAAACACTTTTGGGTCTAAGCATTTCAAGTCAGGGATACTCAAGCTGAGCATTCTGCATCATTAAGGAGGCTAAGGTAGGAAGATTGCTATGAGTCCAGAGCCAGCCTAAACTAGTGTGAGACTGTCTCAAAAAGGGAAGAGGGGATACTCAGCCTGATATTAAGGGAGGGTATTCACAGTTTTAAATGGTTACTTATTCTTAAGCTTTTTTGGTTATAGCAGTTGCCTGTTATATTTACTATACTAGTTAATCTGATTGTTCGTACTATTGATTATATTCTACTAATAAAGTTTCAGAAAGTTTTCTTGTATTACCAAGACAATCTTCAGAATAAAACATTCTTGGGGCCGGGGAGATGGCTCAGTGGAATAAGCGCTTCCCTGGCAAGCACAAGGGCCTGAGTTCAATCCCTGGTTCCGCAATAAATAAATAAAACATTCTTAAGCTGTCTTCTCTCAAGTAAATATATGGTTTTGTCAAGAAGTATTTCCAAATACCCTGGTATGCAAAAAACTACTCATGGAAAAGAATAATAAATATGCTATTAGTGTCTTACTGTGGAAGAGCTGTCTAAGCCAACAAGATAAATTTTTATAGAAATGAACTAAAATCAGTAATAGTATTTGACAGAATTAGTCATAGTCTTTAAAGGTTTTTTTCTAGATTTTGTGACTAGGTAAAATAATCTTTAGTAAATTTATGAATTTTTAGTTTTTAAAATGCCAGTATTTTAACAATAGATAGTTGGGGTCTAATAACATGCTACCTTTTCTGTTTCGGTCTGTAGAGATTATTTTTTCATGTTATAAGGATTTTTGTCAGTAGTGCTATTTTAAGTATTAATTATTTAAGAGGTGTAAATACCAACAGTGGGCTGTCTGTTATAGGATGACAGCAGTGACGATGGGTCCCTTGCTGAGGAGAACTGCAGCTCAGAAATAGGACAGTGGCATTTAAGGCCTACTGTCTGTAAACAGTAAGTATGGACTGTGTCCCTTGCACATTATATGGTAGAGTTTTATTTAAATACATTCATAGAAAGCACGACCAGGCAGTTTTTATCTAAGCATAATTCTCAAATGTTGTCAGGTCCCATGAGGAAAAAGCAAAGCAGATATCCAGGGTTCAAGCAGAGAAGAATGGCTGATCATTAGCCCTCCTTTGCCAGTTTTCCCATCCGCTGCATCCATAGGTGTACACTTAGTAGTGAGCCCAGTTCTCTTTTTATACAGTGTTTGGAGCAGAAAACAATGATACATCAAATAATGCCATGAGGTTTGAGTTGATGCTGGCTGCATACCTACCTTATGAGGGCTGCTTTACACATGGGAACCCCAAATGAAAGTACGTCAGGGTTAGTGTTCAGAAGAACACATGTATTTTAATGTCTGTCTGGAGACTCCAAACGCAGATGATGAAGTATTACCTATTTCTGGATTTGGTCTCTTTGACTATGTTGTAGGGAATGTTGGCAGAGATGCTATTAAGTGGCAAACTTCATTTTGCCAAATAGAGAGGCAGACTTCATTTATAAATGAAAACAGAGAGTTACTATAATTATGAGATGTGCTCCAGGCCTGGGGCCATACCTCAGCGGTACAGTGTGTACAACCCTGGCTTCGGTCATTAGCACAGGAATGGGGAGGATGCTCCAAATCCCAAAAATGTAAACCAAACATTTCAGGACTTTTGACATTGCAGGTATTCAACTTTTGGTCATTTCTGTCCCACAGACCATGTATTCTACTTATGGACTCACTCAGAGGCCCCTCTCGCTCAAATGTTGTAAAAATTCTAAGAGAGTAAGTTCAGAATTATACCTCACATTTTGTTTCATATTATGGTGGACATGAGGCCCTTTGTGTATTTTCACATACCTGTATTCTTATTATGTATTCATTCTCGCAGGTATTTAGAAGTGGAATGGGAAGTTAAAAAAGGAAGCAAAAGAAGTTTTTCCAAAGATGTTATGAAAGGCTCCAATCCAAAAGTACCACAGCAGAACAACTTCAGTGATTGTGGCGTATATGTATTGCAGTATGTGGAGAGCTTTTTTGAGGTGAGTTTCAGTTTGTTAACTCGGACGTAATGAAAAACAAAATAGCATCTTTGACATTTTGTATATGAACACAATGGGCAACAACTTAATAATTATTCTACATTACAGATCTCAGATCTCTCTTGTGATTCAGACTACTGAATCATAACCTCTTTTATACTTTTTTGTTTTTTCTTGAGCAAAAACATCCAAATTAGAGAACCTTTGGCACAAAAAATATTTATATACTGGTCACCAGATCCAAATTTATTGACCTTATTCCATCACTAATTGCTAGTCTTTTATATTTGTTGAAACAAGGTCTTGCCGGGTCAGAGAGATGGCTCAGTAGAATAAAAGGGCCTCAGTTCAATCCCTGGTTCTACCAAAAAAAGAAAGAAACAAGGTCTTGCTATTTGATTCAGGCTTCCCTTAAACACTGTGTAGCCCAGCCTGGCTTTGAACTTGTAGCAGTTCTCCTCCCGCAGCCTCCTAAGTACTGAAATTATAGGTCTGCACTAGCACTCTTGGCTTCTGGTCTGTTTTATTTATTTATTTATTTTTTATTTTTTGTTTTTGGCGGAACCGGGGATTGAACTCAGGCCCTTGCGCTTGCCAGGGAAGCGCTTATTCCACTGAGCCATCTCCCCGGCCCCTCTGGTCTGTTTTAGAATGTAAGGTACATAAACAGAAGCCACCCTACACCTTCAGTGCCTACCGCAGTGCTTGGCATGTGACAGTAAATCGATACATGCTGATATTTTCATTTTTAACTAGATGTTTGTTTGAAATGAAAATGTAGTTTGTACAGGTTTTTTTTTTTTTTTGTGGTTACCGGGGATTGAACTCAGGACCCTGCGCTTGCCAGGCACTTATTCTGCTGAGCTATCTCCCCAGCCCATGTTACAGTTTTAATAGGCATATAATCCTTTTATTTTCAGAATCCAATACTGAATTTTGAATTACCTATGAATTTGATGAACTGGTTTCCACCTCCACGAATGAGAACAAAAAGAGAAGAAATCCGAAACATAATTCTGAAGCTGCAAGAAGATCAGAGCAAACAGAGAAAGCCGCAGAAGGAAGTGTCCTCCACAGAAGTGTCTCTAGAGGAAGGGACGGAACAGGATCATGTCGGCAGTGTCTCAGCCTGACCAGAGTCTGAGTCCAGTCTTGGGGACTAAGTGACTTTCGACTGTGGGTATAGACAGTGAAGAACTGGAGTGCTCCCTACTCGGTGATTGGGAAATGTTAATGCTTGTAAAAATGTCATATAATTAATTTCCAAAGGAGTATGTATTAAGTAAAAGTCTGTAAATAATGTTAATGAGGCCAATTTTTCCAGCATTTATAATTATTTTTTTCACTTGTTAGGAAGCATTTGTTATTTTCTGTTAATAGTACTTAAAACTGCAACTTCTAAACACAAAATAAAAAAATATTTATAGGAGGAAATTATTAATTTGATATTCTTTAGTGAACTTGTATAATTCCTCAAGTGGGTGTGGTCTGTTCCCTCAGAATATTCGAGTATCTGTGATAATCTTTCGACCTTTGACGACTGTTCTAAAATAGCTCTGTGGGAAGCTAAGCGTAAATGTAAGGCGTTTTGAACTAAGATGGCATCTTTTGCTTGCATCACAGAAGAGCTTCGATTCATGGGCCCTCCTGTGTTAAGAGACAGATAATTGTTTTTTGTTTTTTTTTTTCTTTTCCTTTTTTTTTTTTTTTTGTACCGGGGATCAAACTAAGGACCTTGAGATTACAGGCAGGAGCTTAAGCTGCTGAGCTATCTCTCTGCCCCCTTAAGTATTAACAACTCGAAGAAAGCTACAAAATAGCAACATCACTCGCACACATTCTTGTCAGATGTCTAAAGACATCAGACTTAGGTTAACACTAATCTTGATAACTGCAGCTTGAATTTCAGATAGCATGCTGCAACCTGTATGATAATTATTTCTCATTTGTTTTGCTTTTTTGAGACAGGGTCTCACTGTGCAGCTCAGGCTGGCCTTGAGCTCACCTTGTACACCAGGCTGGTCTGGGACTTGCAAAGATCCTTCTGCTTCAGCCTCAGCCGTGCTGGGTTACAGGTGTGTGCCACCATGACCAGCCAATAAATTACTTTTCATTTGTCTAAACACAGGAATTTAGTAAGAGTCTATTACTTAATAATAGTTTATTATATTTAAAAGTATCATGTTTTGAGTTTTCCGGTGTAAAACAAGCAAAAGTTACTGTCTTTAAGTACATAATGCACAAAAAGTCTTCTACTTTGAATTTCCTTTTAAAAACTAAGCTGTGGAGCTAGGGTTACAGTTCAGTGATGGTATATATACTTAGCACCTAGGTTTATTTAATCTAGTACCCAAAAAATAAAAATACTAAAATATTTAGGCTTTGACACATTGACAACAGATGTAGAAACCTTGCATAAACCTGTCAGAATTACTAATTTTAGTGGTGGTACAGTTTTCTTTACAGTTAATTTTGAGACTTGAAATACTTAAAGTCATTTTTTATTTAGTGAATTTTTAATTGCACAACAAATAATGGAGTAAAAGAGCCATTTTTATCATCGTAATTATTTCTAATTTGGCCACCTGTTACCTTGTGCCCACACATGTTGGCTGTTTCCTTGCATCTAATAAAATCCACTGGGGTTGATGGCTGTGGTATATCAAAAGAGTTCCGTTAGGACACAGTAAATGAGATGTTAAAATGAAAGCATAGGTGTCGCTGTTAGTGACAGCAGTTTGGTGTTTCTTTGTTACATTGAACTATCTTAACAGTTTTTCATTTCTGAGTTTTTCTTGTTACAATGCCTTGGAGTTACTGGGTAAGATAATTAGCTCATATGAAAAAAGAAGAGCTTAAGTTTACCATTAACGTAAAAGTCTTTTGGGTTAGAAAAAATATTTAAAACTAATGTTATAAGCGAAATTGATATTTTTTTAAATAAACCACTTTTTACTAGAACTTGATGTATGAAAAAAGTCATTTTAAAGGCCAGACGTGATGACGCACACCTGTAACCCCAGCTGCTCAGGAGGGTGATCCTGGGAGTTCAGGGTCAGCCTGGGCATGATAGCCGGATTTTGTCTCTAAAAACAAAAGACTACTCTAAAACTCTTTTAATTTGTAATGCTTACTGATTTGGTCTTAGATAATTTTTAATAATTAAAATTATAGCAATCCTTGGTCCAATTTTCATCAATACTTATTACATAAAAATCTATATAGATAGATGTATTTCTAGTTTCTAGAGGTAGAGCATTTAGTGAGTTGATGGTATTTGGCCCACCCTATGTGAATTTTATTTTTAAATGTTATGCTAATAACTTCGCAGTATATGTCTTTGAAGGCTCTCAGGTTATGCTACAAAACTAGACTTGAGAATCTTTAGTATGTATGCATTCACTTGATGCTTGTGTACTCTTCTATATGTTGTTTTCAGTGGATATCTTTAAACTATGTGATTAGCAGTTAGACGTGAACAGAACTTTGAGGGCTAAAGGTTTGTTACTTGACACTGGAACTGCATGACGGGTATCTGGTGTCTTAACTAATTAGATAGACTTGTTGTATTGGTTTTCTTGTTGGATAGAATAACAGTTAATCGTTTTTAGCAGAGTTTTAGATTACCTACCATAAAATTTGTATGTGTCTCAGTTCTCAGTGGTTTAGAAGAAAGGAGTGTAGTCCTCTCCCTCTGACGTTGCTGTATCTGCATCTGCAGCTGAAAGCATAATACTGCTCAGTTCACTTAAATCTAAAACAGCTTTTCTTTGCATTTATAACCTATGCTTGAACGCAGTCAATTACATGTAGGTTTTATTTGAAAGCATAAATTGATTATCTTAATTACATCTTGATTCCTACCTTCACATGAGGTCAGTATTTTTTCTTTAAAAAGTATCCATCATCTCTAAAGATTGTAAAATGTAATGTAAAAAGAATAACAGTTTTAATTTCCACCAAATCAAAAAGTTGCGAAGTCAAGATAGCTTACTGAATGGGAATATTAAAGGCCTTATTTTATTTTATTTATTTATTTTTCAAGTATGAACTGTTTTATTGTGATGACTTTACTTGCCTCTAGTCAAAAGCTAAAGGCCTTATTTTAACGCATAGTGTACAATCAAGAGTTGGGGTAAGACTGGGAGTGTGATGGGGGGAGGAATGACCTGGTCAGAAGCAGGGCCCTTAGGAGCTGAGGGCTGTAGTGCTGTGTGTCCAGCAGAGATAACAAATGACAGCTGCTCTGTGGGACACTAAGGACAAAAGTACAGGAAGATGATTCTCTGATTCGCATAGTAATGTACTCCAACTGAATTGAGACTAGTGGGTAGTTTACAAAATAAAACCCAAATGTATAGGGGGAAGATGAAACTGCCCTTGGAAATGTTACATGCTAAAACCGAAGGGCTGAAATACTCCAAAGGGGTTTCTGGTACATTCCCACTTTTTAAGGAGAAGAAAAAGGTCATGAAAAGAGCTATTCTGAAACTTAAATTTTCATACATGAACTGATTGATGAAGCAATGTAACTTTATTACATTGTTACATTGTAACATAAGGGATGTAGCCTTACTGTCCTGAGGAGGAGTAATGGCTGGTCTCCTGGGTACAGTTGAGGAAATCAGGGCACAGTGTACTCAGAGATGCCATAGATCCATGGCTTCAAATAACCAGAGAAGTCCTAGGCTCAGAGACTTTATTGCAAATGATTGCAATTGTTACAGCAGAGGATTATAGATAGAATTTTTACAGTTCCAGCTTCAAGAGTTCACAATGCATATTTCAGGGACCTAAAAGTATGTGTTCAACTCACCTGGAAAGTTTTAAACTATGTATGACCAGGGTCTTCACCCCAGTAGTGCTATGTATATTTTAAGAATTTCTTAGGTGTCCTTGCAGCAAGGCATTGATTTGAAAGCATCTGGTGGCCAGTCCCAGTGACAAGGTATATTTCTCTGCTCATGTGTTCGTTAAGGCAGCACTTTTAATTCCTTTGCCCAACTCATTACAAATTTGATGTCATTAAACTGTTACTAAGCCTTAAGAATATATTAAAGTGTTACAAAGATAGAGATTGGCAGATGCCCTGGTTTTCAGAGGAAGGAAGTATGTAAATTCTACATTTTATAAAGTAACATGAGCACTGGGTGTGGTGATATACACCTGTAATCCCAGCACTCAGGAGGGTGAGGCAGGAGGATCACGGAGTTCAAGGCCAGTCTGGGCTTCACACACATGTTTAAGGCCAGGCTGCAGTACATAGCAAGACCTTGTCTGGAAACACCAAAGGAAGAAGGCAAACAGTCTGATTCTCTCTTGCTAAGATTTTTGGGTGAATTCTGACATGTGTAGTTTGTGAGTTCTTAAAGCTGGGGTTGGCAGGGGCTTTGAGACCACTGAAAAGGTTGTGTCCTATTTTTAATAGGATTCTGAACTAGTTGATCTGTAGGATAGACAGGCTAACAATTCTCAAAGTGTGTTTGATAATTAGTTGTGATAATAGAATCTAGGATCATGTAAATTTGGAAGAAGTTTCAGTCAAGTTAGGTGTGTTTGCTATAGGACTTCTCAGAGCCTTTAATAGGCTAATATTTAGAATTATCAAGGAAATTACAGTCCATATATGCAGTGAAATCTGGCCTCACCTGCCTAAATTTTCTTCTAGACTAAACTTTGTTGTAATACAATCTTTCAGAAGACCAACTATTTCAGATGTTTGTGAACTGGACTTCAAGAGATGATTTTTTTTGAGATGATGATTTTAAAATAGTTTTTTTTTTTTTAACATTAAGATGTTCTAAAAATATCTTGGTGAAATAGTTTAGGAGAATTATTTTAACCATTGTGATAAAACTAACCATTCTAATGAAAAATTTACAAATTAATACAAATGAATTCTGGGGGGGAAATAGAGAGTGGTAACTTTATTTTACTTTTCAGTACTAAGTCTTGAACTTTGAGTCTACCCATTGAGCTATACCCCCAGCTTGCCTGCCCTTTCTCCTTCCTTTCCTTTCCTTTTGTCCTTTTGTCCTGTTTTTTCTTTGGGGGGGCGTTGTTTGTTTCTTTTGTTTTTTTGTATTTTTAGGGAAGGGTCTACAGGGTGTTCAGGATCTCACTACTAGATCAGACTCAGTGATCTGCCTGTTTACAGCCTCCCACGAGCTGGGATTACAGGCATGCACTACCACACCCAGTCAGTCTCATCTCAGTGCGCACCGGTGGCAGGGCTGGCACCGCAGGCCCGGGTGTCTAACCCCTGGCCCCTGTGCCTGCTTGCAGGTGCTGTAATCTGCTGAACTATTTGGCCAGCCCTTATTTCTGTTGTTTTGAGACACACTCTTGCTAAATGGTTACTTACATTGCCCAGGCTGGGCTCCAGCCCCCCAGAGTGGAGGCTTATATTGCAAGTTTGTGTCACAACACCTTGCTGATAACTAACCTTTTGTGGTTAACCAGTGGTGGTGAATATTTTGGGGCTTTCAGTGACACCAACAGCTGCTGCAAGATGTGTGCCACAGGTTTGCCACTACTGACCTGAATTTACAAGTAGAAATTGTATCAAGATATGAAGGTGAGTTCAAAGGTTATTTGGAAGGTTTTTCTCCTTTGTTTTGTTGGGGGCTTTTTGTTTTTGAGACAGGGTCTCACTGTGTAGTTCAAGCTGGACTTGAACTCACTATGTAGTCCAGACTGGCTCAGGGATCCTCCTGACTCAGCCTCTTAAATGCTGGGATTACAGGTGTGCACCACAACAAAGAATATTTTGAGGCACAGACTTTTTTAGTTTTTGTGTGTGTATGTGTGCACACATGCACACAGGTCTCACTATGCAGCTCGAACTTAGAATGATCCTCCTGTTTTCAGCCTCCCCAGTGCTGGGATTATAGGTGTGCACCACCACGCCCAGAGGAGGTGGCCAGCTCAGTGTGCCCAGGGGCAGGCCTGGCCCTGCATGTGGTGCCAGGGATGGAATCAGTTCCTGCACTTGCCTCTGCAGGTGCTTAGTCTGCTGAGCTATCTCGCTGGCCTGGGCATAGCTCTCTTGGTGAAAATTCCAAAAGCTTTCCCTGGCAAGATGGAGTTTTTGAGTTCACAGTTTTACTCAGAGATCAGATTAACCTGTATTAGAAAAAAGATAAAAGTGAACAAGATGACAGTGTTTTTTAAAGAGATGCAATGTGGCACCTCCATTACTGAAACTGGTTTATGGGAAGTTCACTGAGTTATTGTACAAACAGCTTTAAACCTATGCATAGTTTCTTAGAAGAAGGCCTCAGTTCAGAGAGGTATAAAATGAGTTTAGGAACTAATCATTCAGGGCCTCAGTGCTTATCCTAAACGGTCATTCTGAAACATTTCAAGCTAAGAAGTAACATGAAACAGCCGTGAAAAGATCGCAGTGGTGTTAGCGAGGCCCTCTGGGGGCGGGAGAGAACGCCTCCACCATAGTATGAGGCGGGTTGCAGTAATCAGGGTAAAGATCCATTTGCAGCTGTGATCATAGGAAAGCAGAGGAGAACATATTTGTGGGCTTCATTTGAAACTTTCAGAAGTGGAACAAGAATAGGAAAGGTTTTCTTTTGTCCAGAACTTTGAATTTTCTTGTCTATGTATGAAGTGTTGTCAAAGATAATTTTGTGTACAGCTGAAAAATGGAGAGATGACTGATTATTGATAAAGTTGATTGTAAGAGTGAAATTATAAATCATACACTACCAAAGACAAGCATCATTAAACTTTTTAAACAAAGTTTCCTATTTTTAAAATACAAACATAAAAACAATTAGAATTAAATGCTGACATTCTATTATTTTCAAAAAAGTCATGTGTATAAACCTGAGGGAATTTTTCAGAAGCAGTTTATTGTACCTCACCTAGTAGCTAGGCAGTATTTCCAAATGTGCCTTTTAGAGGAACTGCCAAAGGGCCAGCCAAATAGCTCAGCAGATTAAAGCACCTGCTTAGGCAGACGTAGCAGCCAGGGTTCGAGTCCCAGTATTCGAGTCCCAGTATGCCCTGCTGGCCTCTGAGATGACCCTGAGATGGGGTGTGTTGGCGTGTGCCTTAAGTCCCAGCTCTTTGGGAAGCTCCTTCTATTTTCCACCTTGTGTGCTTCCACCCTGTTCTAATGTTTTCTTTCTTTTGTTTACCTTCAAAAGACTACAAATGAAGCACACGAAAATCGGGATAAAACACAGATTTTTGGACTTCACCCCCAAATCTTCTGTTTCTGGTGGCTTCCAAGAGGCCTACAACTTTCTGTGTAATGTGTGCACCTTATAAGCCTTCTCAGTCAGTTGTGTAAAAATTACTTGATGCAGTTAAGAGCAAGAAAGCACCAAGCCTCAAAGCATCTGGGTGCAGTGAAACACTGAATGGCGTTATTCACAGGGTTTTATTTGTAACTGCATGTAAATGTGAATAAGCTGAGTATAGTGGCACACACCTGTACCCTCACCTGTACTCATAGAGGCTGAGTACACACTCCTGTACCATAGAGGCTGAGGTAGGAGTGCTGGGGGTTCAAGGCCATCCAGGGCTACGTAGTGAATTCAACGCCAGCCTGAACAACATAGAGCCAGTCTTAGGAAAAAAAGTGATTATCTTGTGACTACACCATACTTTGTCTTTTTTACTGTTACAGATTACTTACAACCTATTTTAGCAATAACGATACATTTCTTAATTTCCTTATAAAGAGTAGGGTAATTCTATAAACATTTTTTGTCTCATTATTATCTTGTGACAGCTATCAAGCTTGTCCCTTACTGTGTGGCCTGATGCTACTACAGTAACATCGCCACCATCTTGGCCCTTTCTTTCCCTCCTCCAACGCCTCCTTTGCTCATGCTGCATGTCCTGAGGGGGGCAACGAGAAGCCCTCTGCCTGTCCCTCAGCTGCCCAGGATGCCCTGCTGGATCCCAACTCCTCAGCCACTCACAGACGGCAGCACCCACTCAGGACAATGGGCCCCACTGTCCCTGAGCATATGCTGGCCTCGGAGACCCCCACAAACCCCTAACCACAAGAACAAAGGAGAGGAATTATTTTAGGACTACCACACTAGTACTGCACATTTACTTTGTTTTTTTGTTCCTGTTTTATGTTGTTTTTGTGTAACGTTACGCAAGTAATATATCCTGTTTCTTTATGTGCTGGTAATCATAGTAGATTCCCAGAGACTAGATTAAAAGTTGTATAGATTTTTTTTTTTTTCTCACATTGAGAGCCTTCAGTGGCATTTCTTGACATTTTTCACCTCTGAAGTGGCTGTGATTGTTACTGTTCTTTTGTTGACTAAACTTGCTTGGTAGGATTCTACATTTAGTGGGTTTCATATTTTGCTTAAAGTAGGAAATTTTTTTATTTTTGGTACTGAGGATTGAACTCAGGAACTTGCACTTGCCACGCAGGCACTTAAGTCGCTGAGCTATCTCCCTGGCCCTTCTTTTATAATACCTCCTATTTCTTTATATCAAATTCTTCAGCACATGATTCTTTTTCTTTTAAAAATATGCAGCTCTTTTTTTCTTTTTAATTTCCATACCCTAATACAAATCAAAGAACTCTGTGACTATGTTGCCGATGTTGACATTTCCTTATATACTGGGTTCCCTTTCTCTCCCCAAGCCCTTTTTTTCTTTTTCTTTTTTTTTTTTTTTCCTTTTTTCTTTCAGTGCTCAGTATTCCTTATTTCTTTGTCAGATAAATATTTAATCATTTTTATGATTCAGGGTTTTAGAGCCAATTTCATGTTCAAATATTGGAAGCTTGAGTATGATCTAATCTTCATCTTATTTATTTAGTTATCTATTTGGTGCAGGGTCTTTCTACCCAGCTCAGACTCATAGTGATCGCAGCCTCCCCAGCACAGGGATTACTGGCGTGCGCCACCACGCCTGGTTTTGAGGTCAAGAGGCACGGCATGCAGTACCAGGCATCAAACTTGGACCTTGTGCTTGCCAGGCAGGTGCTTAGACTGCTGAGCTATCTCCCTAGCTCTTCATCTTTAGTACATGGTCCTTAAACTCTTAATTTTATGCTTCAATCTGAAAAATATTTATAGACTGTCAAATTGCTGACATACACCTCTTCTGCCTGTAAAGCCAGTTCAGGACCTCCAAGCTGCCAGTGCTGCTGGGAGTGCCCTCTGTACACACTGCCTCAGTCACTGGCCTCCAGGGCCTACTGGTGCATCTGCTTCGACTAAGAATGCCTTCCTCTCTTCACAAAGATGTTGGTGCTGGGTTCAGAGGCCAGCTGACCTGGACTTCACCTCCCAGTGGTCCACATCTCTGATGACACCAAGTGGCCTGCCAGAAAGGCACAAAAGCTCTGCTATAATATCTGGCAGAAACTCTACACAAGGAAAAAACACTCCACAAATTTCTTGGGGCTGCTGGCTTCTATATAATCTAGATCCTTGTGTTCGAAGAAACAATGGTGCTTATTAGACTGTCAGCCTCAGGGAGCATCCAGGAGCTACCTGTGCAAGTACTTGGATCTGGTCACGTAGGGCTGCCTCCCCTCTCTGCCTCTTACTCTGAACGGCTACTGTTCTTGTGGTCAAGCAAGCTGACAAGCTCATCTTAGGCCCAGATGCTGCATTCTGTATAGAAGCCTGTATAGGGCTGGGGAGATAGTGTTCTAAATGCCTGCCTGGCAAGTGCAAGGACTTGCCAGGGGTTCGATCCCCAGTACTGCATGCTGTGCCGCTGTGCTGGGCCATGGAAACCAGGCACGGTGGTGCATGCCTGTAATCCCAGCGCTAGGGAGGCTGAAAACAGAAGGATCACTATGAGTCTGAACTGCTTAGTGAAACTTACCAAATAAATAAATAAAACATTTATTTACTTACTTTTACTATTGTTGTATGTTTTGTACAGCGTCTCCCTATGCAGCTCGGACTCCTAGTGATCCTTCTTTCAGCCTTCCCAGTGCTTGGATTAGAGACACGCACCACCACAGCCGGACTCTGTTGCTGGGCTCAGTGTGTCCAGGGGGAGGGCTGGCGTGGCATACAGTACCAGGGATTGAACTCTAGTCCCTGTGCTTGCCTAAACAGGTGCTTAGTCTGCTAAGCTATCCCGCTGGCCTTAATAAAAGACTTTTTAAAAATTAAAAAAAAGCCCATGTACTCCACAGCACAGAGCATGAGGTTCTAGCCCTCACAGACACTAAACTCTAGGGACTATCTCGTCCCTTTATAAAAATGGCATTTTTTACATGTAATCTAATAATGTGATCCTATATAGATTAAATCATCTCTAGATTTCTTATAGTACATCCTAGGATGTAAATGCTACATAAATATAATAGTTATAATATTATAGTTATTATAGTTATAACATAGTTATAATATTATCCAGGAGCTACCTGTGCAAGTACTTGGATCTGGTCACGTAGGGCTGCCTCCCCTCTCTGCCTCTTACTCTGAACGGCTACTGTTCTTGTGGTCTTATAATATAATAACATAGTTATAATATTGCAGTGTTTATAGACCAATGTCAGGAAAAGTGATGCGACCCTCACAGGCCAACTACTAGGTGATTTGTGGCCAAATGACGCACAGATTCAGAACGTGGGGGAACAGGGGACTCACTATGACCATAACGGATCACTCCTCTGAAATGGCTTTCACTCACTTGTTTTCCTTTCTATGACTTGATCGGCTTATATTTGGTTCTGAGTAGTCTGGACAAAAATGATCATCTCTTGTCCATTTTTCAGTTACTGTGCTGAAGCTAAAATTCAAAGTCTAGCACAAACTTAGTGAAAGATGATTATGAGGATGTTCAAAACAAAAGAGAATCCCAATTCAGGTTCTTGGAGGGTTTTTAGAAGGGAAAACTGACATAAAAACAAAAAACCATTCAACAGGTGCTGCTGCAGGTGTGAAGTGGGTGCTGGAGAGTCAGGACAGACAAGCATCGTCACTTGAGTGTGGGAGCTTGGGAGCCCCAGGTGAGGTGCCGTGGCCCCAGGCCTGTACTCCGTGGCCGTGTGCTGGTGCAGGCCTATGAAGTGTTCTGTGCACCTTAGGAGTTTAGAGTAATCTGGAAAGAGAAGACCAGATTATCCAATGGTATTTGTTAAAATACAGTAAACATTGGTCCCACATCATTGTGACAAATAAAAGCATCAAGAAGCGGACTTTGCAGTGGAAGGGAAGACTAGGCTCAATTCTGAACGCAGTGTGGGTGTCTTTTCCAGTGATGGAACTAAATACTGGACACTCACAGGTTAAGGAAGAGAAGGCAATCTCTTTTCTTTTTGGTGGAAATGGGGATTGAACTCAAACCCTTGCACTTCCCAGGGAAGCACTTATTCCACTGAGCCATCTCCCCAGCGTAGAGGGCGATTTCAACTCACAGTTTGCAGAGGTTTCAGTCCACAGTTGGCTGTTCCAAGACAGAGCAGCATGGAGGAGAGGCAGAGCAGAGAAGAAACAGCTCAGGGTAGGGGAGGAGGCATGCCTAGGCAAGCTGCTGCACTGGAACAAGGGGTTCTGTGCTGAAGCGGTAAGTGGGTGCATCTTGGCAGTGCTCTGGTTAGGGTTAGGGTTAGGGTTAGGGTTAGGGTTAGGGTTAGGGTTAGGGTTAGGGTTAGGGTTAGATGTGAAGTATGTGAGATGGAGAAAGGCAGGGGCAGAACTGAGATGGGAGGCACAGGCAGCAATAGGCCAGGAGCCCAAAGTGACAGTGAGCCCAAAGATGGCTGGGTAACGGTGTATACAGAGACCTGGTTTAAAGCAGCTTTGTGAGTCGTAGGACAGTGATGAGCCTGGGACCATATGACAACTGGGATGAGGGAAAGGAGAGAAGAGAAGAAAGGGGACAGAAATACATATGTATAGACACCAGGTAGGGATGGATAATTGCACTGCTGATTTCTGCTGGTCTCTCTTTTTTAATGTATTTAGGACAGGGTCTATAGGGTCTCACTATGTAGATCGGACTCAGTGATTCTCCTGTTTTCAGCCTCCCAAGTACTGGGATTATAGGCATGCACCACCAGGCCCAGTTTCAGTCACCACCTCAGCACGCCCCAGAGAACACTGGGCAACGAACCCCAGGCACTGTGCTCTGCCTAAGCAACGGCTTTAGTCCGCTGAGCTATCTGGTCGGCCCTCTGCTGGTCTCTTGAAAGGAGCAGCTAGTGCTTTTGTTTTTCTCTCCTTTTTAATTTTTTGACCAATTTTGCATGCTTATATCTGGTAATCTAAACAACTAATTTGAAAACATCAAAATGTAATATAACGACCATAGTTGAATTCCTATCATTTTGTTTAGTGAAATTCTGTATTGTTTCAAATTTTCCTACTATTTTTTTATTATTATCTTAAAAAAAAAATCCCCAAACCGTTTCAAGTTTGGATGTTAGATTCAGGGTAGAGAAGGCTAACACAGGACAAAGCTTAATCAGACACTTACAGAGGGTGAACGAGTGGCACTGTAGATGAAGCATTAGCAGGGGGTGAGACTGTGGTAGGGCAGTCCGCAGGACTTGAGATAATGGCATCCTGAAAGAACTGGGTGAGAGTCTGAGAGACACAGCTAGAGGCAGAAGCATTCAGCAACAGACCGAAGTAGGGCGACACGGAAAGAAAAGATCACAAGAATTGTTCAACACACACCCCTGTAAAGTGTAATGGCTTCTACTGTTCCATTGGTTTGCCAAAGTGATCTTTATCTATTTATTTATTTTATAAATAAAAAATAATTTCAACTCTCTTACTTTTTCTAAAAAAACCTTTATGTATTTGGTAGAGGGTCTCGCTATGCAGCTCGGACTTGTAGTGATCCCTCTGTCTCAGCCTCCTCAGCATGGGGATCACAGGGGTGCACCACTATGTCCGGTTTTGGTGGCTGGCTCGTCATAGCGCAGGCCTGGCATGTGGTACCGGAGATTGAACCTGGATGCTTGCGCTTGCCAGGCTGGTGCTTAGACTGACGAGCTATTTTCCCAGCCCTGATCTTTATCATTTTATTTTTATTTTTTATTTGTTATGTATTTACAGGGTTTACAGGGTCTCACTACATAGATCACACTTGTAGTAATCCTCCTGTTTTCAGCCTCTCAAGTGCTGGGATTACAGATGAGCACCACCATGCCCAGTCTCAATCCCCATTTCAGTGTGCTCCCTGAGTGGGGCCTGAACAGCACACGGGGGATGGAACTACAGTCCACTGAGCTATGTGGCCGGCTCTATCTTTAAAAATTTTTTTTTTTTTTGAAATCTAGATTTATATAATTAAG
This sequence comes from Octodon degus, assembly GCF_000260255.1. Lineage (NCBI taxonomy): Eukaryota > Metazoa > Chordata > Mammalia > Rodentia > Octodontidae > Octodon > Octodon degus. Next base: position 4,041,945 of record NW_004524637.1, read on the forward strand.
ATTTACCTCCTAGAATTCTGGAATTAAATTTCTGAGATTTCAGTAAATTATTTCCTTTATTGGTTTCTCTTCCTCTTTCTTACTTCCGTATTTTAGTCTCAATGTTGTACTGTTTTTGTTCTGTTAAATTTTCTCTTCTGAATGTAGCTTTTTGACCAAAAGAATTGAATCTGAAACCTGCCTCCTTTTTTTCCCCACCTGTCTCCTTTTCAAATCCTACAGAATTCCTTAAGTTTCCAAATAGCTGCTTCTCTCTTCTTCTTCTTCTTCTTCCTCCTCCCCCTCTTCCTCTTCCTCCTCCTCCTCCTCCTTCTTTCTTCCTTCCTTTTTTTTTTTTTTTTTGGTGGAACCTGGGGTTGAACTCAGGCCCTTGCCAGGCAAGTGCTTGAGCTATCTCCCTGGCCACATTTACTGTCATCAATTCTTTTATTTTCCTAAAAGCATCTTTTCACCTTGAAGTTGGTGTATGTTTTTATCCTACCTCAAATTTGCACAGATAACTCATATTTAATTTTAAAAGAGAACTCACATTGCTTTTTTTTTTTTTAAGACAATAACATTTAAGCTAGAAAGACAGAGGCTCTTAAAAGTAAATGGAACAAAAAAAAAAAGTAAATGGAACATCTGTTTGGTTGGTGAACGAAGGCAAAGGAAAACAGCAGCAGCTCTTTCTCTTTTATTTTTTAACTTTTTGCAGTTCTCAGGGTCTAACAGTTTCCACTTCTGGCTTGGCCTTCTACAGGCCTAACATCTAGAATGTATAATGAGCTAGAAAAAATGAGCTACTGAAATGAAGAGACACTTCATAGAAATATCTTTGTCCACTAGAGAAATGCAAATCAAAACAACACAGAGACTCCCCTGTGGGGGGGGGGGGGCGATGGAACACTCCTCTTACACATTCCCTTATTTGGGCAAGAAGTGCTGCAGCACCAATTCCTGCTTGCCTCCGCATCTTCCTGTGGTCCAGGACCTTTGCTACCAATCCACAAATAGTCCCACCCAACTACTTCTGCTACCCAGCTATTTAGACCCCGCTCACTTCCTCAATAAACGAGACTTGATCAGAAAGCCTGTCTTGTCTCCGTCTCTTGTGTCTCTTGCCCTGTCTTGTTCATCCCCGTTCCTCCTCCAGGTAATCACCCCACGTCTGGACTAGTGGGACGAGTCAAGTGGCGCCCAACGTGGGGCCTGCCACGGAGGACTCAACGAGGGAGCTGTTTGAGAGCGCCGGGTACAAAGTAGAAAGTGAAAGCAAAGTCCGAAGCCAATGTCACGTGAGTGCCTGCCAAGCCGCTGGAGCCACGGTGAGTGAAGGGCAACCCCCTGCCCCTTCCAGGCATGGGTCAAGCATTAAGCGAGCATGAGCTCTTTGTAGAAAGCCTTAGCAAGGCACTCAAGACACGAGGGATTAAGGTAAAGGAAAAGGACTTATTACAGTATTTTAAGTTTATTCATAAGGTTTGCCCGTGGTTCCCATTGGAGGGCACGATCGATTCTAAGAGATGGAAATGAGTGGGCGATGCATTACAGGATTTTTATAGAGTTTTTGGCCCTGAAAAGGTCCCAGTCACAGCCTTCTCATACTGGAATCTGATGAGATACTTACGCAGCGACATGGGGACCCCTTGGTCAGGGAGATGATTACCCAGGGGGAGGCCGCCCTGCGCAACTCGAACAGACCCACTCCGGCCCCCTCTCGGGCTGATTCAGATGTCTCCTCTCCCTCTGATGAGGAAGCAAACGAAATGTTGGAGAAACACCAAAATGGCGATCAGCCGCCCCTTCCTCCTTTTGAGCCCTTGCCATCTGCCCCTCCCCCACCTGCCGCCGCCCCCCCCAGCCCCTTTCCAAGCCCATCATAAGCCCTTATACCCCGACCTCGCTACCTTACAAGAGGTCGATTGGGGATAATTAGCCGAGAAGGCTTCCAAATATCATTCTGAGTCCATTACAGCTCCCCCAGATAATAATGACATGCCCAAACTTGCTCCTAACCCCTCCAATGTGCTTTTGGACCTGGAAAACCGAGTACTTGCGAGGCTTACGTTACAGTTACAATCTTTGCAGGCTGGTCAGACACGTGGCGCCTCTAAGATGGCGCCTGGGCTTAATGGACCCTTGCCTAAAATGGTGCCTGAGTATAGTAGGCCTCCACCCAAATGGAGTTTCCGGTTTCAGAAGTGATGGCCCTGGCCAAAAAGGTGCCGAGCCTCAGGCTGTTAGAGCCCATGCCCCTTTTACTGTAACTGCACTAAAAGAATTAAAGACCTCAGTTGCTCAATATGGCCCTTCCGTGGCACATGCATTTCAGGATAATGTTGTTACCTTTCAAACAGATTCTTTTTCAGCACAATTGACAGAACTACAGGCTGTCATGGCTGTTTTTAACGCCTTTCCAACTCAGCCTCTCAATATATATACAGACAGCGCTTATCTCGCACATTCCGTATCTCTCCTAGAGACGGTTGGCGCTATCTGTAAGACTTCTCCAGCTGCTGATCTGTTTAGACAACTGCAAGTGCTAGTCCGTCTTTAGAAACACCCATTCTTCATGGGACATTTGAGAGCTCATACTAACCTGCCCGGACCCTTAGCAAAAGGGAACCAAAAAGCTGATTTGGCCACTCGAGTTCAGGCCTTCAACACCATCCTAAATGACGCCCAAGCTGATAGCTCTAGCAACAGCATGCTTGCTGCTCAACATAGCCATCAATTGCATCACCTAAATGCCCAAACCCTTCAGCTTATGCACAAAATAACTCATGATCAGGCCAGACAGATTGTGAAAAATTGCCCATCTTGTGCCGTAAATCTCCCAGTGCCCCATCTAGGTGTAAACCCTAGGGGGTTGATACCCAATGCATTGCGGCAGATAGATGTTACTCACATGACAGAATTTGGTAAATTAAAATATGCTCATGTAATTGTTGATACTTATAGTGGATTTATTTATGCTTCCCTCCAAACGGGTGAAGCTACCAAGCATGTCATTGCTCACATGCTGACTGCCTTCTTGGTTTTGGGGTGCCCCCAACAATTGAAGACTGATAATGGGCCAACTTACACCAGTGTCGCTTTTACTTGGTTTTGCAAGGCACTCAACATCTTTCACACTACAGGTATACCATATAACCCCCAAGGACAAGGTATTCTTGAATGAGCGCACCTCTCATTAAAACTCACCATTAATAAAATGAAAGGGGGAGACTGATATCCCATGCACTCTTCACTCTTAATTTTTTGATCTTGGATGCCAATGGTCGCTCTACAGCATCCCGCTTTTGGCACACTCAAACATAGACTCAATTTGCCTTGGTTATGTGGTGAGACCCCCTGACAGGCACTTGGAATGGTCCGGTTCTCACATGGGGACAGGGCTCAGTGTGCATCTATTCTTGGCATGCAAAATCAGCAGATGGCTTCCTGAGCGCCTAGTCAAACAAATAGATAGGCTGAAAGACACTGATGACAAGCCCAGGGATGACGCTACGCCCTGAGGGTAGTGTCCTTGTGTTCTCTTGCAGCCAGTGATGGCGGCTTGGTCATCGCTCCTGGGCCTCATCTTGCTATTTGGGCCCTGCTCCCTGGAAAGAGACTTGGGGAACTGGGGAACTCTTGGCTCTAAAGAAGAACTTGTGCGCACAGTGAAAGATGCTGTTTATGCCAATAAATCAGGCATAGTTCGAGACAAAATTTGGGAGCTTCAGGATCAACTACTCAAGCGGAGACAACAGCTTGCGGACAACCCCTTCTCCTTGCTATGGGGAGGGATGTTCCCCTACCTTGTATCCCTATTGGGACCCCTCTTTTCACTCTTAATCTTGCTCATGGTAGGACCTTGCATTTTTCAAAAGCTTACATCCTTCATTAGTTCTTGCATAGATGCCTTTGCTGCAAAGCCCATTCAGATACATTATCACCAGCTGGAGATGGCAGATCAACAAAAGTATCGCGAGAGGGTTCCCCCAAATAGACCCTATAATAATGTGGCCTAATCTGATATAGGTCCCCCTGGTGAGAGGGACAAGTAGTCAATGACGGGTAACTAGGACCCACATGTAGTACCGCCGACCACCTAAGACAGGAACAGGGCCTATTGCTGCCCTGCAATCCCAAGACGGGTAAGGTCTGGTCGATCTCATGTGAAGGAGTCCTTGATCCAAGCCAGGCATTGTCCCTGCAGGGCACTGTCAATTTCCCGCTTGATGAAATTAATAAGAAAGGGGAACATGTGGGGGGCGATGGAACGCTCCTCTTACACGTTCCCTTATTTGGGCAAGAAATGCTGCAGCACCAATCCCTGCTTGCCTTGGCATCTTCCTGTGGTCCCGGACCTTTGCTACCAATCCACAAATAGTCCCACCCAACTACTTCCGCTACATGGCTATTTAGACCCCGCTCACTTCCTCAATAAACGAGACTTGATCAGAAAGCCTGTCTTGTCTCCGTCTCTTGTGTCTCTTGCCCTGTCTGGTTCATCCCTGTTCCTCCTCCAGGTAATCACCCCACATCTCGACTCGTGGGACGAGTCACTCCCCCATTCCACTGGGAACAGCCATCCTCAAGAACTGAAAAAAACCCAAATTCTGGTGAGTTAGCCGGGACAGGCAGTCCTTTGCACTGCTGGTAGGAATGCAAACTAAGTACAGTCACTACATAAATCAGTTTGCTCCAAGCACGGGAAGCAAATTCTGCTGGGCCAGCTCTTCTCCTGGGTGCTGCCCCAGAGAATCAAGGCTTCTGCCCCACTCTTGCACACACCACCCCGCGTTTTGCGAGCGCGGCTCCCCAGAGGCCGGTGTTGGCGGCCAGTCAGCCCACCAATGATGGATGAAGGAAGAGTGGTGTGTGTGTGCAGTGGAGTCACGAAAGGGTCACACGAGTCGCTTCCAGGGACACAACTGTGTCTCACCACCGGGAGGGTAAGTGAGGTAAGGCTGACGCAGACTTTCTGAGGGGGCAGGCCTCGAACTCACTATGCAGAGCAGGCTGGCCGTGAGCTGGAGGACACCCTTCTGCTTCAGTCTCCCAAATACTGGTTTTATAGTCATGTGCCACCTTGACCGGCTAAGAATGTTAAATATTGCATGTCTCTCTTATGTGAGAAACCCAAACTATGAATAATTTAAAGAGTAAAATGTAAGATAAGAAACAGAGCTTGACTGGGACGGCAGCCTAGACACAGGAGAGGGCAGGGAGGTGTCCTCACCAGCTGTGTACCGGATCCCGAGGTGAGGGTCATTATTGTGCATCCCAAACACGCACCAAAAAAGCAAACCGTGAGGGCAGCCCAGGAAGCTGGCTGTGCTAGCTGCTGCCCTCCACCAGCGTCCAGGCTTCGCCGGAGCCAGGCTAAGGCCTGGGAGGAGCGCTTGGGCCGAGGCCCCGCCCAAGACCACGCCCACAGTGCAGAGGCACCGCCCACAGCAGGAGGGCCCCCCGAGACCACGCCCACAGCACAGAGGTCACGCCCACAGCACGGAGGCCTCCCGAGACCACGCCCACAGCCAGGACCCCCGCCCACAGCGCCCCACCCCGCCCCCTCGGGCGCTCCGTAGCCGTGACGTGCAAGGCGGCGAGGCTCGCGGGCGCCGGCCGGGCGGACTCCAGCCGGGCTCTGTCCGAGCAGGAAGCGAGCAGCCGCAGGCCGCCTCCTCGCCCTGGGCCCTCAGTACCGCCCTCGCCCTCAGTGCGGCCTGCGCACCTGCCCTGTCCCGCGCCGGTGAGTGTGGTGCGTCGCGCCGGTCCTCCCCCGGGTCCGTGTTCGGCTCGCCGCCGCGGGGGTCCTCCGACCTCCTGCCGACCAGGTGGGGGCGGGCGCTCAGGTGCGGCGCCGGCCGACTGCGCTCCCAGACGGGCGCCCCGCGACTTCGGGTTTTGTCTCGTAGACGCGCTGAAGTTCGTGCGGGGAGCGCGGCGCGCCGGGCTGGCTGGGGCGCCCGGGTCCCGCGCCGCGCCCGCTGTCCCGGCCGCGGACTGTGCGCGCCTGCTGCTCCGCGCCGCGCCGCGCCTTTGGGCTGGTTTTCCCAGAGCGCCTTCCGACGGTTCGGAAGTGGCTGCGCAGGGTCGCGCTTCTCGCCCAGCCGGGGGCGTCCCGGCGCCTGGGAGAGCGTGGCGGGAGGCGGGCGCGGCGCGGCGCGGTGCAGACGCGGGCGCGCCGGCCTGCTCCCGCTGGGCGCGTTGGGACGGACGCCGGTGGCCGGGCGCGGGCAGGCTTTGTTGCGAAAACCTCTGAAGGTTTGTCTGAAACCGGATTCACACCGTGAAATGTGAATCTTGGATTAGCAGTGGCCATGGTGCAAAGGTTGGCGCAGAACCGCATCTCTGTAAAAATTAACCGGGGTTAATTAATTGTGAATTTCCAAATGGCCAATAGGCAGTGAAAACGCCACCTTAGTGTTTTCTCACCTGAAGTGTAGCAGCGGACAGGAATGTTACAAAGTGTGCTGCAAGCAGAGCCTGGAACGCTGCGGGTGTTCGGAGTAGCTGGTCGACTTTGAAGTCTGTAGCTCATTTTGAGTATTTTCAGTTGCCTTGGAATTGGGCAACTGAAACAACATCGAGGTTAAAAAAAAAAAAAAAAGCCCTCAGTACCGCCCTCGCCCTCAGTGCACATTGCAAACCTGCATCTTATATTTTGTGACCAGGGATCGAACTCAAGACCTTGCGCTTGCCAGGCAGGCGCTTATACCTCTGACCTATCTCTCTGGCCCTCAATTAATATTTGTTGTGTAACATGTTACACGTTGTTCTTTTTAGCTTTTTAAGGACATACTGTTATCAAAAATAAATTGTGAAACACAGAAACTTAAATATGAACTTTAAGAAAACATTGCAGTTAAAATCTGTGTAATGCATGAAGCTAGTATATAATGTATATAGATTCTTTATCAGTGGAGATGTGAACAAGATACATGAACGTGAGCAAAAATATTAACATTAATATTTAAGGCAAAGTAATGTTAGGTATTAAAAGCAAAGACTGTAAGACATAACCTGTGGGACTTATCTGAACTGGATTCTTTCCCCCTATGTTTATGTGATCCAGTTTTAAAATAACAGCAGCCAGGAAATGTGAGAGAGGCTGAGGGCTCTTTTCCCATCCTGTTGTGGCTTTGCCTGGAGTCCGTGGTGTATCGTGTAGCCCATTGTTTAGACAACCAGTCTGTATCTAAATAAATGCAAGCGCACACACATTTAAAAATTAACCATTTTAGTTTCTGTTGATAGTTGAGGCTCTGCTTTGCTATGTAAAATGTTGGTTTTTTTTTATTTTTTCTTTAGACTGGGTCTTACTGTATAGTATGTATGGGTGGCCTTGGATGCACTGTGCAGGCCAGGCTGGCCTGGAATTCAACATGATCTTAGTTCTGAATTACTAGGAGTGCGTTTCCATGCCCAGGTAAAAAGTTTTTAAAATTCTGAGGGTGGGGGCCAGGGAGATGGCTCAGTAGAATAAGCGCTTGCCTGGCAAGCACAAGGGCAGGCCTGAGTTCAATCCTTGTTTCCGGGGGGGGGAAAAAAATGCGGAGGGTGTAGCACTTGTTTACCGTGACCCTGGATCTAGACCCTACGATGGCAGTGGAAGTTTTCTAACCTCTGTGAATTTTTCATTTTCTGTATTAAAGCCTCTTACTGAAAAAATAACAGATGGAAAAAGAATTGCAACTTGCAGATCTAACACAGTTTACTGTAACTGTGACCCTGGAAGTGAAATACTTTGTAATACATAATTTGTGGGGAGGCCCAGAGGTTGAGATCATCCCTACTCCCTGCGGGCCTCTGCTGCACCACCAAGGGGCTTGAGCTAGAAGTAATTTTTCAGGTAGCAGAGGGTAAGGTGAGGCATAGAGAATTGCATTTTGCAGAATTACATTTTACACCCAGAGAGCCAGGTCGGGATTCATGCACAGGTCTTCTGGCCGTGACTCCCCCAGCCTGTCCACTGCGCAGCTGTCCTTGACCTCATTTCTCTTGGTGAACTTGTAGATGAATCTGTGGTCCTGGGTAGAGATTTGCAGAAGGCACCCAGCGGCCAGTGTGATGGGATGCCGGGAGTGTGGCTCTGGAACTGTAATGTAGGGTTTCTGCAAATTCATTCTCCTGGTGAGAGCTTGAAAATGATATGCTGCCGATGCGATTTCTGATCTAGTTCCAGAACACTGTATATACTATGTCCTTTTTATTTTGATAGAACTAGAATTACACTGTAATCTATCCCTGGGCTTCATTACAGCTAAAACGAGTAGTAAAATGTCCTACTAAGAGTAAAGCTATAGAATTTTCCCCAAATGAGATGAATTGTTGCTCCTAAATGTCATAGCTATCTTATAAATATTATATAAATAGTATTCAGACTGTTTTTAAGTTTATTATGCAGCTAGGCTGGCCATGAATTTGTAGAGGTACTCCTGCCTCGGCCTGCCACATTCTAGGATTGCAGGAGTGTGCCATCACACCTGGCTCCTGTGCTACTAAGATGGATCTTTTTAAGGTACTTTGTGTTCACTCAGATATATTTCTGAGCTGTAAGACATAAAGGAAAAATATACGCACATAAAGTCCATCTTTTGTAACAACTGCAGTTAAGGAGAGGGTAGTCAAATGGACAGGAAAAAGGAAGGTTGGTTTGGATGGCTGTATCTTTATAGGTGGTTTTATTATCTGGATTAGGGATTTTTTATCTCGAAGATATTTATTCAAGTGTAAATAAAAACCACATCCATGGGCTTAATATCAGTTATTAATGGCAGACCTGTGACACACCTTTTAAAAAATTACTGGGGTAGATAATCAAGAACTAACTAGAATTAAATGTGCTTACATTCTATTTTTGATAATTTAGCATCATATAATATTCAGAGGCATCAGATCTTATGTATTTATTTTAGTAGATTAGTAATAATCTTAAAAGATAATTATTAGACTATATTTGTGATTTTTTTTTTCTTTGTGTATTTTAGGGAAGGGTCTACAGGGTGTTCAGGGTCTCACTACTAGATTGGACTCAGTAGTGATCTGCCTGTTTGCAGCTTCACAAGAGCTGGGATTACAGGGGCGTGCCACCACACCCAGTCTCATCAGCATGCCCTGGGGGAGGGGCTTGGGGCCAAAGCCCCCACCTCCCACCCCGCGCACCTGCTTGCAGGTGCTTTAATCTGCTGAGCTCTTTGGCTGGCCCTGTATTTGTGATTTTTCAAACATAAAGGTTTTTCCTTTTCTTTCTTTCTTTTTTTCTGTCTAATTGATTAGCATGGAAATAGCTAAATGATTTGACAAAATCAAACAAAAGTTTTATCTGTGAATAGTAATTTGAAAGAAATAGAACCCAAAGAACAAATTGAGCATCTTCATGAATTTTGCTAGTGTTAAGAAGAGGAAATAATTTCTCTGTGGACAGCATTGTCTAGTAAACCGAGACACAGAGGCACATTCCTGCAGTGTGTGTTCACAAAGGGCGGGCGAGTGTTGCCCTTCGCGCTGGGTAAAGGTGGGAGGGAGTCTCAGACGCAGACGCAGCGAGCCTTTGTGTGCGCTGTGCCAGGCGTTATTTTGTTTAGAAGTAACCACCTGACTAACCTTACAGGTGAGTGACTTTGGGTGCCAGAGTTTGATTTGTAATCTTTGTGAATGAGATCTTTTTCAACAGTAGAGGTGGCAGCCTGCTGTGCTGCAGGTTCCTTTCTGTCTGGTAAATCGTTGGGTCGAGGAAGTACGTGGAAAGATAAGTAGAAACCATGCATTGAACATCTAGAGCTGAGCTGAGCAGTGGCACACGCCTGTAGTCTGGGTACTGGGAACGAGTGATTATTAAGTCCTTGTGCTGAGCGACATTTTACTGTTGTTTTGAGCTAAGTTAATTATAGACTCTTCATACAACTGTGTAATCACCGGGGCTGACCTTGCTGCTGAGAAGCAGACAGTTGTCAACACAGTGCCCTTTGGGGGCCAAAGACTTATTTGCCCCTGAATATTCTGTTTCTGCTCAGAAGATGCCCAGGCCACTGGTTATAGTGCTGGCACCGTCCCATCCCCGATACTCTGAGTCCGTTTCATTGTTTACCACAGTCTCAGGCAACTAGGCTGAGAGGAAATAAATGGTACCTGGGACTCATGTTGGTGTGGTAAGGCTGAGGTTGGCACGGCACAATTTCAGTAGATACTGTTGCTCATTGGGCTTCTGCCATGTGTTGGGTGCTGTTGCCAAGCGGGCATTTCATGTATCTTGGCTCTGCAGTCATTATGCCACCTCTGGGTGGGCAGGATGCAGGTGTCACAGCTTAGGAGACCACATAGAGATCTCGCAGTGGTTTACACTCACAGCCAGCTTAGTGGCGCTGACACTCAGATCCCTCTAGTACTTAGCACGCAGTAGGTACTCAGGAGGAAAGGGTGCTTGCTTAGGGTCGCAGACTTCTGGAGAGTCCTCCCTGTAGCAGACCTTGAGGGCAGGGTGCTTGGTGAGGGGGTGGTGCTGGGAGACTGTGGAGCTGCTTGGGTGAACGTGGGGCGCGGGGCGGGGGGGCAGACTGAGGACGCTTCCTGCCTGACCACCGCGAGGTCCTTGGCTTCACCCTCCCTGTGATTGCCCTGGGGCTCCAGGTTTGTGTTTAAGCACAGATGTCTGCCTGTGCACCTCAGGAGTAAAGGGATAGGATCTCACAGCTCATTAATCTGTCAGATGGATTATTTCTCATCTGTGAAATGGAGGCAGCATTTCACCTGCCTGATGTCTTTCCTGTGAGCCCTGGATTAAATTATACTACCTGCCAGGCCACATCCCTGCTGTAGAGAACACATTTTTATTGTTCCTGGTTTCATTTTGGTAGCAGGCCAGAAATGGCTCAGAATGCCTCCTGCATACTCTGTCTGTCTTTCCTTCCTTCTGTTTCTGAGACAGGTTCTCACTGTGCAGTTCAGGCTGGCCTTGAGCTTACTTTGTAGGTGGTCTTGAACGCGCAGCAATCTTATTGCCTCAGCCTCCCAAGTGCTGGGATTAGAGGCATGTGCCACCATGCCCGGCACTGGTTTTTCTTTTTCTTTCTTTCTTCCTTTTTTTTTTTTTTTTTTTTGCCATGTTTACTGTGGAGTTTTCATGGGAAAGGAACAAAAGCTGTATGCTAGGACCTTGGGTGGAACCTCGTGGTTGGCCACTCGGAAGCAGTTTTGAAATTTGGGTGGCATCAGAAGGGGCTGGAGAGCTGGTTACCAGCGCAGGTGGGGAGCTGCGGGTGGGGCTGCTGGGCTGCTGCCTGCTTCCCTGTTGTGGGCTAGTGCGCCAGGGTGGGGAAGTCTGGGTTTGAGCTTTGTCTGAATCTTAAGCAGTCGCAGATAGTTGCTTGGATTAACCAGAAGGAAGTGGGTATCAGTTACCAGAATCTCTTCATTGTTTTTTTTTTTTTTTTTTTTAATTCTTATTTGAGGCTTATAGCATGTACAATGAGAGCACAGTGCAGTGTTCAATTTCAGGCCTAAAATAAGTCTAAATCGTAATGACCATTTTGGCTTACTAACCAGCTTCATTAGGAAGTAAGTTACATTTTATACTTAAATTATTATGTAAGTACCAATACTGTATAAATACATGCTGGTAAAGATCTTAAGCATACCATTTTTTTTTTTTTTTTTTTTAGGATAGGGCCTGCAGGGTCTCAACTACATAGATTGGACTCCTAGTGATACTTTTTTTTTTTTTTGGCAGAACTGGGGATTGAACTCAGACCCTTGCGCTTGCCAGGGAAGCACTTATTCCACTGAGCCATTTCCCCAGCCCCTAAGAAAACCTTTTAAATTGGATGTATTTTGACAGCACACTGTGGAATAAGCAGACCTGGAGGTGTTCCTGTGCCAGAGAGGGGATCCTGTGCCAGGGAAGGGATCCTTCCTCGTTAGCCTGAGAGGAGGCTGTTTGTGCAGGTCAGGAGACACCTCCGGGCGGCGGAGACCTGCAGCGGAGCCCTCCCCTCACTGGCTGTGGAGCAGCCCGAGGGCTGTGGCTCTGGCCAGTGGCTGCCCTGGTGGAGCCGCAGGGAGTCCAGAGATGACCGCTGCAGGCCCCTTCTCCAGGCCGCAGCAGGGGAGCTCGCCCCCGGCACCTCGGAGGCCTCTTCGCTTTCAATGACAGACAGCCCACTGAGGCATGTGTTTGTGCTTCACCTTGCTGGGTGGGACACTAAGTAGGGCCTTTGGGTTTTATAACGTGTCCTTGGTGGGTTCTAGATAACTTTTAGCACTGTGACACACCCGCAAAGTGCTTGTGACTACGTTATATTTATGCTTTTATTTACTTATGTATTTATTGGTACCAGAATAACCAAATTTGTAATGTCACATTTGCCAGGCAAGTACTGTGCCACTGAGCCATCTCCCTGGCCCCTATACATGCTTTTAAAAAGGAGTTTATCTTGCCTTGGCGTTTAACTAAACTTTTGGTGAGCCACATAGCCCTATTAGAAACACAGTCTAAGCTACTGAGGCGTGAGGATCACTGTTGGAGGCCTTCTGGGGCTACACAATGAGTTCAAGGTCAGTATGAGTTATAGTGAGACCCTGTCTCAAAAGAAAAAACAAAACAAAACTGAAACCTACCAGTATAGGTCTGTTAACATGCTGTTGGATGTTGAAGAAATACTTCGGCATTTTCTTCGTTAGGCAGTCTCAGTTTAATGGAACAAATGGTTTGTATTACTATTATTTTTTTTCCATAATTTTATTGAGAAATGAATAACAACGAGACAGTTTCAAACCAAAGTGGTAGGACAGTTTCAATAATTAACACATTGCATACTCTCTTCCTAGTGGTTAATTGCTGTACAAGATGCGGACATGATATCCTATTTACAAACACCATTAGAACAAATCACTCTATTCATTAAGAG
>NW_004524637.1:4055810-4057942 GCF_000260255.1 Octodon degus
CAGCAGCAACTGGCATGTCATGACAAGCAGCCCGTATTCAGAAGACCAGAATGACAGGCACTCCAAGCATGAAACTACTATTACAGATTACCATCTTCAGTGCAGTTGCTTAGTTCACAGGTGTCAGTATATATAGTTAGTCAGGGTGAGAATCTTTCCAGTGAACTGCTAAAAAATATGGAACGCTTCACGAATTTGCATGTCATCCTTGCACAGGGGCCATGCCAATCTTCTCTGTATCATTCCAATTTTAGTATATGTGCTGCCGAAGCAAGCACCAAATGGTTTTTATTAGGAAATTATTTTTTATTTTTTATTAATTTTATTGAGAAACAAACAGCAATGAGACAAAGCCGATTAGTAGGACAGTTTCAATAATTAATACATTGCCTATTGTTGTCTTCATAGTGGTTATTCATAGCACAAGATGCAGACATGATATCTTGTCCAAACACTATTCGTACAAATCTTTCTTCTCATTGAATTAAGAGAAAGTAGCTGCATATCTATCCTATTTTGTATATATAGATACAAAATGGTCCTTCATTTATATCCCCTTTTGTTTAACTTTGTCAAAGATGGGAATTCCATTGCCATTTAAACATTGTAGGTGCATGAATTCAGCAAAATAATCCAATATAGTCCAGTAGTGGGTTATCCATAGGACTGGCAAAGTCAGAAGTTGTTGACTTGGGCCTTTTACAGCTCAGTATATTAATATGGCTTTACTTTGTATACCTCATTTTTATACTTTTCTGCTGGATTGTTAAGACCAAGATAAAGCAAGACCTATGTAACAAGAAATGTAAGTGAAAAAACCAGACCCACATGTGGCAATTTTTTAATGACTCAATTAAATTTTTGGCAAGAGAAGTCTCTCCTCCCCACCCCTGTTTTCTTTTTTGGTATGAGGAGTTGAATTCAGGGCCCTGAGCTTGCTAGTGCCTGCCGCTGAGCTACATCCCCAGCCCAAGAGAAGTCTTTTGTATTGTATTCTGGAATTTGTGCTTTTGTTCATCTGGCCTCCTTTGATTGCAATGTTGATGTAATAACAGTTATTAAGATAAGACTAAGTGAAAGTAAAATGATTGCTTATTTTCTCCAAGTTCTTTTATTTTTTTTTTTTTTGATAGAGGAATCAAACTCAGGGCCTTGGGCTTGCCAGGCAGGTGCTGTACTGCTGAGCTATATCCCCAGATCCTAAGTCCTTTGGAAAGACACATTATATTTCTTGTTAAATCTGTTGCAGGTACTCTAATACATCTTCTGCTAATGTCAATTCCACCTTTATCTATCTGTCTGTCTATCTATCTGTCTATCTATCTATCTATCTATCTATCTATCTATCTATCTATCTATCTGCATTATCCAGCCATCCATCTGTCCAAACATCCATCCATCCATTTTTTGGTTTTGATTTTGGTTTTTGTGTTGGAGATTGAACCCATAGCCTCTCTAGCTTGCTGAACACACACACTACCACTGAACTATGCCTTCTGGCCCCCTAGTTAATGTTAATTCTGGTTAAAAGATTCATTATCTTAGTAAATTCTTGGAGGGTTACCACAGAAAGGGTTTCTTTCCTTCAGGACATGATATGAAGGATCCTAGAGGATAAGCCATCCTTCCCCCAAGATGGTTAAGTTTTGGTTCACATTTCTTGAGGGCTCAGAAGGTACAAGATCTTGTTCAAAGCTTCCAGAAAAAGTAATGCTAGATTGCCTATGAGTGAACAAATTAATCAGATAATCACTTGGCTATCAGAATTTAACATGAAAAAAAATTTAAAAAAGAAATTAATGTGAAAATCAAGGATACATGTAGTTGTAAGTGTTTTACTTGAACAACTGAACTGAGGACTTCACGCTAAGCTACAGCCTCTGCCTTATTTCTTATTTTATTTTTCTATTTTTTTCCCATAATTTTATTGAGAAATGAATAGCAATGAGACAGTTTCAAACCAAAGTGGTAGGACAGTTTCAATAATTAACACATTGCATACTCTCTTCCTAGTGGTTAATTGCTGTACAAGATGTGGACATGATATCCTATTTACAAACACCATTAGAACAAATCTCTCTATTCATTAAGAGAATGTAACTATCTATCCTAACCATTTTGAATACACAGAT
>NW_004524637.1:4059077-4060487 GCF_000260255.1 Octodon degus
AAAATCTTCTGGAGATTCTCAGGATCATTTGCCTTGCCCATCTTCTACATATAACTGTATGGCTTGACATTGTCATGTTTCCTAGCTCTTTTCCTTTCCCTCTCTTGATTAGTTAGTCCTCGAGATCCTGCTTTCCTTTTACTTGTATTATACCTTTCTATTTGTATTTCTTCTTTTGAGTTCTTATATTAGGGAAACTATACAATATTTACACATGTTTGTCTGGTTTTTTTTCACATATGATTATTTTTCTATTTTGAGACAAAGTCTTGCTGAATCCTTAAATTGCCCAGACTAGGCTTCAACTTGTTATCCTCCTGTCCTAGCTTCCCAGAGCATTGGGTACAGGCATTCACTGTCATGCTCAGTGAATAATAGAGATTAAAAAATAAATACTATTTCTTAACTTGCATTTTAGAAAAGAGCATGGTGAAAATGAGAAACCCTTGAAACTTGCTGAGTAGTACTATGCTTGTAATTGTACGTTTACATATTTTCTTTATTAAAAGTGTTTTTTTTAAAGGGGAGAAGACTTTCATTTTTTATGTGATCTTCTAAAAGCATATTGTATGTTTTCATTGATACTGATAGAATTAGTAGCCCACAAGTGAGCATTGAGTCTGTTTGTTTTTCTGTATTATATTTGTTGACTTTTCCTGATTTGAGGATTGAGTCATTCTAGAGAGAGCTTCTCTTCCTTGTTATTTTTTTTCTAAAATTAGACGAGCCAGCTGTGTTTTGGTTTGTGCATCTAGTTTTCTGTCTTTTATCCTTTGGAGTTAGTATTTGGGGAAATGACAAAGAACGTGTGTGTTTGAAAGAGGAATGTATTAGTTTTTCTGTTTTTCTTGTTCCTCATTGTTGACCTTGAAGATTAGAATATTAAGATGATTTACTTATCTATTATGATTGTACATGAGATTTCAAACAAATCCATGGCTTGTGTCGGCCATTGAGGTGATGGAAAAAACAGGAATTAAGAGTATAAATCAGTCACTGGCTGGGCATGGTGATGCATGCTTGTAATCCCGACACTCAGGAGGCTGAGGCAAGAGCATCACTGTGTGTTTGAGACCAAATCAAACTACATAATTCAAAGTCAGCCTGACTACACAGCAAGAGCCTGTCTAAAAAAAAAAAAGAGAGAGAAATCAATTTGTAACCATCTATTTAAATGGTGACTTGAGAAGGGGTTCTGTTTAACATAAGAGGAGTATTTCTGTTGTGAGGAAGGGACGAGGATGGCCTTTGAATGAGTTTGACTATTAGATTGTCTGGTGTTTTAGAAGCCAGAAAAAAATATTTATTTAAGGGGGCTAGGGAGACGGCTCAGTAGAATAAGCACTTGCCTGGCAAGCGCAATGGCCTGAGTTCAATCCCCGGTTCTGAAAAAAAAAAAAATTATATATA
>NW_004524637.1:4060587-4089738 GCF_000260255.1 Octodon degus
AGCCTGATATTTCATGGTATTTGTATTTCCTGCATTTGACTAATGATATTAGCTTGCTTTTTAGAAGGAAAGGCACGTAAGTAGACTTTGTGAGCCAGTTGCAGAGCTTGATAATTTTAGTGAGTGTTTAGGGAAGACAGAGCTAGCCTGCGAGTGGCACGCAGCGGGAAGCGGCCGCGCTGTGGAAGGCGTTTCCGAGCTGGCCTAGAACGCGCTCCTGCCCTCCAGGACTCAGCTGCTTGGCACAGATGCTAACACAGATCAGCGTGGTTTTTTTCATTGAAGAGCAAACACACACGGTGTCTTCCACTGCTGAGCAGGGGAGCAGTAGGGCCCTAACTCAGCTGACTCCAGCAGGGCCGGCCAGCGGAGGGGGAACCGCGCAGGGCTGCCCTGCTCCGGCGGCCGGGCCGCTGGGAGCCGCCTTCTCCTCGCGCGATGCGGGCCCGGCGCTGCGCGGAGAGGACCGTGCTGACCTCGGGCGAGCAGGGCGCTGGGCCGAGCGCCTCGCGGGGCAGAAGCGGAGCGCCGGGCCAAGAGGCCCTCGGCGGCCCCAGCGTGCGCCTGCCTAGCACCCTGGGGTGGAGGGGGCCTCTTCTCCGCGATCTTTCCAAGGTCAGGCTTTCGGAAGTCCCTCGAGGTCGGCTCGCTCGGCTTGGTGTGTCCGCACGCCCGGTGTAGACAGCCACGCTCGCTCTCGGCTCTGCTGCCTGCAGGTGCTGGGCGGGCCGCTGGCGTGAGCGCGCCCTCCGGCCGGCTGCGCGTCCTGTCTCCCGGCCACCGGCTCCTGCGCTGCTGAGAGGGGACCTCCGCCTGCGGGTAGCAGCGGTGCCTTACCAGCGCTTGGAGTGCTACACGCTTGAGGGCGTGTTCGGAGCAGAAGCCTTCCTGAAAGTTCTGTGGTAGATTACGAACTGAGTTAGAATTTTTAACTGTACTGGAAAAGCGGCCGATTTGCTAGAGGACATGCTTTATGGGGGTGATGGGGGTGCTGGTTAGTGAACTGAAGGTCTTTACGCTGAAGTACAGCTTCATTCCTTCTTTTTATTTTGAGACAGGGTCTTACTGAACTGCTAGGTTGCCCAGAGTGTACCTGAACTTGGGACCCTCTTGCCTCAGCCTCCCAGAACTCTGGGATTACAGACATGCACCAACACCCAGCTAGTATCACTATTTATCTTTCACACATTATTTTTGCGTAAGCATAGGACTAAAGGATAAATGTAAATAAAAGATACAAAAATGCAAAATGAAATTTGATCTCATTGGGACTACTTGCTATTAATAAAAAGGATTGGTTAATAACTGTTTTTCCTTAAATTTTAATTGTTGAACTTGCGCTAACATGTATTCTAGTAGTTTCCTCTACAATATGAATCATATTCTTGGTAGAAAGAGGTTCATTATATAGAACAAAATTAAATTATTTTTGTGGTAAAATTTGTAAGGTACATAGCGTTTTGCTGTTGGTTCTAAGCTCAGTGTTTTGCATGATTCAGCTGAAAATAGATACATTTTATATATTTTAAAATCATTCCATTGAAAAGCAAACAAACTCCTGTTTGGAGTAGCCCCAAGTCAAGTAGTCCTTGTGCGCATGCCATGTTAATGAGGCCTGATGCCAGCTTCACTGTGGCTGGGTTCTGTCCTAAACACTCAACAATGAGTGCTCTGTGAATGTGCATTCAGTAGATCTGTGACCCTGCTTAGGTCACTGTTCTTTCCACCCTTTTGTGGCGACTGCTGGGCTTCTCTGGCTCTTTCCCCCAGCCCTGTGCTTCTGTACGCCTGCAGCTCCCTCACTCGCTGCCTTTTGCTGTGCACTTCTGTGGCGTGTCTTCATGTTCACGTTCTTGTAACCCTGGACCCGACCCGCTCTGTGCACACCGTTCCTGATATCTGCTCTCTCTGTGAGCTTGTGGCTCAGTCTAAGTAGATTAGGTCAGACTTCCTCTCTGGGTCACCTGAGAGCACCTGAGATGCACGTGGGCATCCTGACCCTTCACTGTTCCCGCAGGTCAGTCTCCTGGAAACCTGATGTGTTTCCCTGCTTCCCCCACCATACATACCGCCCTGGAGCAGTGGCAGCCCCAGACCACTTTACTGTTGAGGGTGCCAGCACTGCGGTGAAACTTGAATACTGAGGACTTAGTTTAGAAAAAGCAACTCATAGCTCACCATGTTTTGTCTTAAAAGCCACACAAGAGCCCCCACTGCCCTGGAGCAGTCCTGCTCCGAAGAGAAACAGCTCTCTGCTCTTCCTTCTTGCAGATCCCAGGGCTCTGCCTCAGGCAAGCGTCTCCCACTTTCTCTGCCTTCTGAGTGCTGACTTCATTGCTTTTCCTTCCAGGCACATCTCTGAGTACCATCTGGTTCCATGTGTTAAATTATTCAATTAAAATATCTGGCTCTTTTCCTCAATGTACAGTCTATCCTGTGCACGGCCAATAGGGTCATATTGAAAGGAAGAAGTGGGTGTAGTGTTCTCCTCAATAAGTAATCCTTCCTAAATACATGCTTTTGTGGGATCTGAAGCCCTCCTGACCAGGTCTTTCCCACCTCCGCACTCCTCGCACCCCTGGGGCTCTGCGCTCCATCTCCACTGCCCCATCCCCAGCTAGGTTGCCCTCCTCTTCTCTTCTCTTGCCCAGACAGACCCAGGGTCAGGAGCGAGTCAGTGTTACCCATCTCTTAAGATCTGCTCTTGCAAGATAGCCTTTCTGAATTTCCTAGTTGGAATTAGACCTGCATTGTAGTGCCCATCACAGTTTAGTAATATGCATGTCATTGTTGCCTCATAGTCTCACTAAATTATAACTAGGGGTGTTAACTACATAGCTAGAAACTTTGTAATGTTTTATGTAGCTTTTTGGGTTCCAGGTCTCAGGACTCTTGTATATTTTAAAAAAATTACTTAGGGTTCCATGAATATTTTGTTGCTGTGGGTTATATCTATGGATATTTACTGTTACTAGAAATTAAATCTTAGATATTTTAGATTATTTAATGAAAATATCAACAGATGCATATTAACAGGAAGAATTGCTTAAAATTAGATGAGTGGTGTTATTTTGCATTTTATGTTTCTTTAATGTGCAACTTAATAGAAGACATCTGGATTGTCATATTTCTTTATACTTGCAGTTGGTTGCAATATGTTGTTTTGGCTGAAGCACTGTATGTGAGGAAAATGTGGCTTCAGACAAATGTTTTGGGGAAGGGAGTATTTATTTGACCTCTTCAGATGATTACATGTATTTTTCTTTGGTCCTTCACTGAAGCTTAGCAAGTAGAAATTTCTTAAAGTTATAAAGGGGAACCTTAAACAGGATCAGTAAACTTTTTGTAGCTTTCATGTTACGGAGCATGGCCCTTTGTTTTTATGTGTGTGTGTGTGTGTGTGTGTGTGGCCAGCTCAGTCCACCAGGAGGCAGGGCTGGCTGGCATGTGGTGCTGGGGATTGAACCACGGTCCCTGTGTTTTGCTAAGCTTGTTCCAAGTAGGTGCTTTAGACCACTGAGCCATCTCACTAGCCCCACCATGGCCCTTTAGACGGATACTTTATCCAAGCATAGTTTCACTACGTGAGTCTTTCATCGTGTAGGACACATTTCACTGAGTTCCGCAGATCTTCCCGACTTGTGCAATATTAGGAACCACATTCTGATCTCAGCCCGCGCAATTTTAAGTGTTGGAAAGGTGTTAGAAGGTAGAAATAAGTTCTTCTTTTCACTTGAAAGTTTGAGTTTTGTATGGATAGCAAAAAGTCAGTGGCTTTCCTTCTAAGTGATGGGCTTCACTCAAAACAAAAACCAGTAGCAGTGGTAAGCACTCCCTGTGGCCAGAGCTCAAGTATAAGGGCTGTCTTTGGTCGGTGCTGTTTTCACACGTTGCCACCCAGAACAGTAGCCCACGGGTTTTCCTGGAGTCGGAATTTATACTTCCGGCAGCAGAATGTTTTATGGACACTTCTCATTTTATATAGAGAATCTGAGTGAGCTGCATATTCATGGATCAATATAATGGCATTAATAATTTTTATTGCTTCATCAAAATTGTGCTTTACTGAAACAGAATTTTCTTTTCTGTAAGTGCTGTAGCTACTCCTCCAGCTCAGTGTTACTGCTGTGATGCCAGCTGAAGCCATAGAAATGTAGCCATCATTAGTGTGAATGTAAGGGGTGGGGGAGATGGCTCAGTAGAATAAGTGCTTCCCTGGCAAGCGCAAGGGCCTGAGTTCAATCCCCAGTTCCGGAAAAAAAAAAAAAAATTAGTGTGAATGTAGCCATGGTGAAGAAGGCAGGTGTCCTGGTCTTGTTGTGGGGGGGCCCATGCTTTGGCCTTGTTGATTCCGCCTCAGGGATACCCAGAGGCCCCATATGGCGGTCCTGGCTGCCGGGCTCCGCAGAGACTAGTTGTGTGGGTGCCTTAAATACTAAAATTGGACATTAGCTCAGAGGTGATGTAATTACACCGAGGAGAAGAAGCAGCCGAGAGAAGAAGCATAGAGGGCGTAACAGACTTGATGAGGGTCTCAGACCAAGTAGTGGCGGGGCTGAGAGGTCATTCACATGACTCAAAGTTCAGAGTTCATTTCCTGGCACTTTTGCACAGTTAACAGTTTCGCAGTAATTTTAGGTACATTTTATATAAAACTGTGGCTGGAAAGCAAACATTTACTTTTGTACTATAATGTAAATATTGCCAGAATTTCTCAAGGAATTTTGAACCCTCCTTTGAATCCTTACAAAGAACGCTAGCATTACAGTTCATCTGTTTTTTTCACTTCTTTTTTTAAAAATAGATCTTGATATGAAATTGCTTGTTGTGATCGGATGGAAGATTAAGTGAAAAATTGAGATAATAGGGCATTTGGTGTATAATCATTGTTTTTTTAAAACCTCTCAGAATATACCCTGGGAAAAGTAATTATCATCAGTTTGACATTTAAGAGTATAGTGTGTGATTAATTTTTTTCCACGTGATTTTTTTTTTTAAATGTATTTAGTCTACAGGGTTTACAGGGTCTACAGGGTTTCACTATGGGTCTACAGGGTTTCACTATGTAGATCAGACTCATAGTGATCCTCCTGTTTTCAGCCTCCCAAGCACTGGGATTACAGGCCAGTGCCACCACGTCCAGTCTCAGTCCCCAGCTCAGCATGCCCCGGGGCGGGGCTGGCATGGCACAATGGGAATTGAACCCAGGTCTCTGCTCTCTGCCTAAGCAGGCCCTTTAGACCTCTGAGCTATCAGGCCAGCCCTACATGATTAATTTTTAACAGTAAAAAACAGTGGTGGTGTTTTCGTTGTTGGTGCTGGGGATGGACCAGAGCCTGGCACGTCAGTGCCTGCTCCGCTGCTGACCTCTGCCTCCGTCTCTCCCAGAACACTTCAGAGAGAGGACTTCTTTTTAGGGAAAGGTTGTTGGTGCTGGGGATCGAACTTGGGCTTTGCGCTAGCCAGGCAGGCTTGAGCCCCAAGCTGTCTCCCAGCCTGCTGTGGAAAGTGGTGAGCATATCTGGAGCAGGAGAGACGTGTGAGCCACAGTTCTGCTGTCATCCAGCTCAGGTTGTCAGCTGCAGCGAAACTCTCTCGGCCTTTTTCTTTATGTTTTTTCCTGGAATGAGATCCCAGATATCATATAATTGCCTTACCATAAACATTTGTCTATGGGTGAGAGTGTGTCTTAAAGCTTGTAATTAGCCCATATTTAATAAAGGCAGGATTTGGTGTGTGAAATAAGTTTGAATTAATCGCTCAGGAGCTTTTTCTAGCCTAAACAACAAAAATTATGAAGACACCCCCTCACTTTTTGTTGTAATACTAGGGATTGGATCCCAAGGCCTTTCCACTCACCTATGTGCTCAGCCAGTTTTGAAAATTGTTATTTTGATGCAGGTTGGCTCAGGCTTTTGCTTGTCTGGAGCGCAAGCATGTGTGTCCCCACACTGGCGGGAAGCCCCTCCCTGGATGCTGCCTCATCTTTGTTCTGGCTATGCTTCTCCACCCCTGCCTAAAATTCTGGAAAGAGAAGGCGCTGCTAGTCTGTTAGCGCCTCTGCCTCTCTCACGAGTCGCGCATGTGGCTGGGTGACTGGGCAAAGCTGTCCCAGGATGCCCAGGTCTCTCCTTCTCCACATCTGTCATGGTGCAGGTGTTGCCATTGGATGTGGACCTTCTCTTCTTTTGGACTTCTTTCTCCTTTCGCATATTCCCTCCCAAGGTATTTCTACCTTTCTGTTTCGTTATTTTCCTCCATTCATTTCATTCTTCCTTGAAAATAACAGTTTCTAGCGTGGGATTTGTTCTTGTATGTTTTGTTTTTGTTTTTTGAGACCGTATCTCACTATGTAGTTGAGGCTGGCCTTGAATTCACTGTGTAGCCCAGATTGGCCTCGATCTTGCGGTGTCCCTCTTGCCTCTGTCTGGGAGTGCTGGGACTGCCCCACTGGCCTGTTTTGTTGCCGGGTTGGAGCTGCCTTTAGACAGCGATTTTGTGGAATACCCCCATTTCTGTATTCAAATGAGTAGGGAATATGCCTGCATGTTTGCATTTACACAGTAGACACATGCACACAAGATCAGCAATTGATAGAATATGTATGCGGAAGTTACTACATTATTAATTGGGTCGATTGGTTAATTATAGTAATTAAAGTAGGTTGTGTGTTTCGGCCTGTGAAGGCGTTGGCATTCCTTTCCGCAGGGTGAGGCAATCAGAGGTCAGGCAGTCGAGTGCAGCAGTGGCGAATGAGATCAGCGCACAGTGTGTCAGAGGGGCGGTGCAGAAACTGTGACTAACAGGGCTCTGTCACCCTGTGCTTTTTCCAGAACAACGAACACCTTTTGCTAAGGCTCCAAATAAAGGACGTCTTTTTCAACTTATATGATATGGTATTTCTGGAAAAGCCAGTTACGTTCAAGCAGTGTAAAAGTATTTTGAATATGTGCTTACATATATTTTATTAGGTTGTGGGTCACCTGTCTTTTCCTCTGAAGTTTGTTGTTCCTTTGCTTTCTATGCATTATTAATGGTGCTAAAATAATTTGAAAATCAGAAAGGAAAGGGAGAAGGTGCTTGGCCCCCACTCCTGGGTGCTGCGCGGGCTGGAGCCCCTTCCAGGCCTTGCGTGGCTGTGGTGCACTGTGTCAGTTCCTGGGTGTCACGTGCTGACTCAGGTTAGGTGCCAGAGCTTTTAAATCCTGAGTGAGAAATGCAAAGGGTAAGTAAGATAATATAAGAACATTTCCCTTAAGGTACATTGCGATAAACCAGAAATTATAACAGAGCATATTTTTTAAAATTAGCATATGATTTACATGTTCCATTCTTAAAACAGTTAAATTGGTAGAAGTGCTTTTCATTTGTAAAAAATGGATTTACTACAGAAATTGTACCCCTTTGAACACTTTATTGTCAAGCAGTTTTTAATTTTATGATTAGCTTTATTAATGCTATACATTTCCATGCAATTAAAAATTTTGCTCTTCATAATGATTGATTTACTTCAAGTCAACAAATATTCAAGCTTACATGAGAGAAAGATGAAATGGTATTACATTTTTATACAATAAGCTAAGTTCTTTTTAAGAGTAAAAGTTCATATTGGGACTCAAAAACCTAAATTTCAAAAAGCTGGAGTCGATTTAACCAATATATTATTCAGGGCAGAGGACCGCCCATTAATCGCTCCTGTTGGAGATAATTAGTCTCTTGGACCACTTGTCCTCAGCTTCAGCTTTCTCAATAAATAAATTTGGATGAGCCAGAGAATTTTCATCTTGGTACTTGATAGCAGTCTCGATGCTGCTAGACTCTCTTTCTTTCTTTCTTCCTTTTTTTTTTCCCCCAGTACTGGGGATTGAACTCAAGATCCTGTGCTTGCCAGGCAAGCACTTATTCTACTGAGCTATCTCCCTAGCCCTAGGGTCTATTTATTTTTTTTTTAATTTTTATTTATTTATTTATTTTTAGAGTCTATTTCTTAACTGCAGATGCTGGTCCTGATACTGGCATTGTAAGTGTCCCTTTGCTAGGTTCCGCTGACTTTTTGACTTCTTTACTTGATGTGAAAGTCTGCTGAGCAAAGGAATCACTTTTGGTAGCTTCAGTTCTCTCACTCTTTTCCTTGTTCTGCTAGGGTGGCTTGGTCTTCCTCTTCTCTTCTCTGTGCTCGTCCTCATTTCTTTTTTTTGGCTTTCGATGCTCCATCAGTTTTTGGGTTGCTGGAGGTTTCAGTCCAGACTCAGCTAGCTCAAGGCCTTGTCAAGCATTTTAAAAGCCGTATCTTTTACAAATGTGGACCTGTCTTTCTTTTTTTTTAAATTTTTTATTTCTACTTTTATTTTATTGTTTGTTTGAGAGACAGTATTACTATGTGGCTCTAGCTGGCCTTGAATTCTTGTGGTGATCTCCTGCCTCAGCTTTGCAAGTACTGGGATTACAGGCATGTATCATCATACCAAGGCTTACCTCTTCTTTTAGAATATTGGGGTTTCACTAACCTGATCTTTTTTCTTTGAGGCAGGGTCTTGCTGTGTAGTTCAGGATGTTGAGGAGGTTGAGACAGGAGGATCATTTCAAGTTCGAGACCAGCCTGGGGGCTACAAAAGTGAACACAAGGCCAATACAAACTACATAGTGAGACCCTGTCTCAAAAAGAAATAAATAGTGAAATAAATTAAATTAAAATATCCTGGACAGGGCTGGGGAGATAGCTCAGCAGCCTGGCAAGTATAAGGACCTGGTTTGATGCCCAGTACTGTGTGCTGTGCAGACCCTGGAACCCCAGGTGCACCTGAGTGTTGGGATTACAGGAGTTCCTGGGGATCGAACTCAGGACTTTGTGCTTTCCAGGTAGGTGCTTGTGCCTCTGAACTTCTCCCCATCTCTTCACCAACGTATTATAAAAATAAAATTTTTGAACTGGTTATGTTGATGCACACCAGTAATCCCAGAGTTCTGGAAGGCTGAAGCAAAAGAATCTAATTGAACCCAGCTCAGGCAACTTAGTGATGTACTCATGTCTTGACTCAAAATAAGAAATAAAAAAGGGGCTGAGGATGTAACTCAGTGAAGGTCCTGTGTGTGTAGTCTCTACTACTACTACTACTACTACTACTACTACTACTACTACACATACACGCACACACACGCATGCACTAAGGTTTTGTACGTTAACCATTAAACATGCGGTGTCTGATAGAGAATTCGGAAAACTAGAATACATTCTGTGGTGGAAACTTAAGAATCACTTAGCTTATTAAGATGGTACATTCTTTGCAACATGTGAAAGTAGAAGCTAATTCTATTGAGCATCTTTTTTTTTTCTTCTGTATTTTAGGGAAGGGTCTACAGGGTGTTCAGGGTCTCATTACTAGATTGGATCGTAGTGATTCTTCTGTTTACAGCCTCCCAAGAGCTGGGATTACAGGTGTGTGCCACTATGCCCAGTCTCAATGGCCAGTTCAGTGTGCCCGGGGGCAGGGCTGGCACTGCAGGCCGGGGATGGAACCCGGCCCCTGCACCTGCTTGCAGGTGCTTTAATCCTCTAAGCTATTTGGCTGGTCCTTCTTTCTGTTTTCCTGAGATTGTACTTAAACTACTTAAAACACATCAAACACTTGTTTTGATTTGAAGAGCTCCTGAAATGAAGCTCTTCATTGTGTACCTTCTTTGGTCATCTGTTATTAAAAAATTCTTCATGTCCAATTTAATTGCTCTACATTTGTATTCTGTCTGCTAGAGATGTGGGCTATTTGACCAGTGGTGCTTGTATACACTCAGACGTACCCTTACGTATGCAAACACACTGTAATATTCCTCTTTATGTACTTCAGAAGCGAACTTAAAAAAAATATGAATAGCCTTGTTTAGGTAATTGTTCAACTAAAAAAGTCTCCATTTTGACTACTTGGCTGAGTTTTAATATAAAGAAAACATTTTTGTTTTAGGTAGGTTTGATTAACCTTATTGCTAAAAAGGAAGTATTGATGGGAAGTAATCACAGTCAGTTCAGACAGATGGAGCACCCTGACTCTGGAAGTGTTGGAAATAGGTGGAGCTAACACCTGAGGAGCAATGGCTTGGAAGTGAACCAGTGGACCAAGTGCCGGCCACATTTCAGGTGAAGACCGAGTGCTGTGGAACATTGTCTACTTACGCTGCTATAGTTTGCCTTCCGGTGGCATAAGTCATCCTGACTTCTTGCAGAACTGAGGTAATATTGACTGGGGCCTCTCATGACATGGTGCAGTTGTCTTCATGTTTTGTGGTCCTGGGCTCTACCGCTGAGCTTTATCCCCTGTGCAGAGGTGCACTGGTAATCTTCTAATTTCAATAAATCTGCTAATTACTAAAGTGTATTGTTACTCTGTTCAAAGAGTTGGATTTGTAAGTCAGTTTGCTTGACCCTTTTAGAAGGTGCCTGAGCTGGCTTCTCAAAATAGGGATGCAGTTGACCCCCACCTCTGGCAGGGCTGGGGGCAGGGTCCCCGGTGAATGCCTGAAACTGGAGAGTAGCAGCTCAAGTTTTGTGAGTGTGTTTCCTGTGTGTACATGGCTGTTAAAAGGCTTTAATTGAACAGTAGTTAAATGGAGGCATGACAGCAGTATGCTCTCGGGAAGTTCCCGCCTCGCTCTCCTTGTGGTTGGCGCTGTTTGAGGGCAGCTTTGGTTCCCCTCCAAGTGGTGTGAGAGGGCGAGCGAGCCGCCATGGATGCTGGGTGCGAGCAGTCGGGACACAAGAGGGCAGAGGAGGGTTCTCGAGCTTGGGGTGGGGAGCTCGGGGGCCTGACTGGACAGCTCAGACCGCAGGTGCTGCCCACAGCGCCTGGAGGCTGAGAGCCCTGAATTGTTTCTTGGTAGAGTTTTCTACTTAATGGTTTCACCCTGAGATGTGCTGCAGGAAAGTGAAACCATGCAACGTGAAGCCACGGGCATGGGGGCTGCTGAATAATTGATTCAGTTTGGGTTGGCGGTATTTGAAAATAGACTAAGTGTCATAATTCTGGTCTAGAACCTGCTACTGGGGAAGTAAGGAAGTTGGGACGGTGCTGTGCTGGTGCTAACGCGACGGTGAGATGCACTAGCAGCTTGCAAACTATGACCCTGGTAGGGCTGGCTGTTAGCCTGTGAGTGGTTTTGTAAACACTGCCTTGGATTTCCCCAGGTGCTGCATATAAGGTTTTGACTATTTCTCCAGGGATGTTTAGTAGAAAATGTGAAGCACAATGTTTGGCTTAAGACTGAGCTCTACAATTGAACCATTGTGGAGACAGGTTCAGAATAAGAGCAGCATAGTTGGAGATTGTAGGAAGCTGGAATTGATTAAATTGAAAGAAAGAAAACCAGCAGTGATTCAGACGTGTTTCTGGATGTAGTAGAAAATAATGTATCAGGCAGTATTTTTAAAAATGAAAATAGAGGGAGGTTTTACCTTTACCTGCTTCTTGAGATTTTTTTTTTAGACCAGTTTGTTCCTTTACTCATTTGAAGCCTTTTCCCTGCTGTGTCCAGGCACAAGCCAAATTGTTGAGATGAATTTGTGAGACCAGGTATGATTCCACCATTATTAACCTTGTTTTCCAGTAGAGAGGCAGACATTGAAAGTCTGTGTGTTAGGCTGGGCAGAGTGGCTCACACCTGTAATCGCAGCCCTCTGGGGAATTCAGGGAGCCCTGTCTAACAATGAAAAGGGCTGAGTGCGTAGTTGGGGAGGGTGCTTGGCTAGCAGGCATCAAAACTGCTGTGCAGCTTTACTTCAAAGGAAAGGTTCTGCATCGCGAAGGCATCCGATGCGGACAGACAGGAGAAAGCGCAGTGTGCCTTGGTGCCAAGGGCTAAGAGGCTGTGCAGCTCCTCCTTGCACTGCTGAGCCCACTCTAAAATTGGACACCCGTGCAGAATCAGCTCATCTTGTTGCTCATTACAGAAATCCGTATAACCAAAATAAAATGAGTAAGAATCTTTGATATTTCTATATAGGGATAATGACTAGTTTTTTGGGGGAAGGGAGAAAGGCCATAAAAATTAAATACATTTTCATCTTTATAAGCTGACTGGGAAATTTCCTTTGTATACCTAGAACTTATTTTTTTATTTTTAATTTTTTTTTGGCAGAACTGGGAATTGATCTCAGGCCCTTGCTTTTTTTTTTCCTTTTTCTTTCTTTCTTTTTTTTTTGTGGAACCAGGGATTGAACTCAGGCCCTTGCACTTGCCAGGCAGACGCTTATTTACTGAGCCATCTCCCCGTCCCCTAACCTAGAATTTATGATTCTTGGGTTCTCTGATGTTTTCTGGCATAAAGAATGGTTATTCTTACTATAGTTCCACAGTACCTTGCTACACCCTCTCTTAATCATTGCTTAAGGTGTGTGTAGGTGAGTGACCACCAATAGTCCAAGCAGCTGTGTTTTTCTGGAGATACATACACTTTTTTTTTTAATTTTACATAATAAAATGGCTGTGAATTTTTCCAAGGTTAATATAATTTAAAAACATGATAGTTTAATATTTTTATTAAAATATTTTTAGTACTAAAGACTTATTGAATCGATATTAAACATAACCCTGTACAGATTTAAATAACGATAGACTTCCAAGGACCAACTGAATAAATTTATCTTTCACTTGGGATTTTTCAGACATTCATGTACCTTATTAGCAAATGATTGATTTTTTTTTTTTTTTTAGTTTTCACTGGATCTTTTCTTTTTCTTTATTAGAGAATGTGATTTTATTGCAGTAGGCTAAAGTCATGGGTCTGTTTTTACTTTTTTTTCCTCTTTTGGGGGACAGAGTCTCACTGTGTACTTCAGGGTAGTCAAACTCACTAGGGGGACCAGTCTGGCCTTGAACTTGTGGCAGTCGTCCTGCCTCAGCTTCCCAGTGCTGAGCTTATAGGCTTGTGCTGTATGCCTGGTTTTCGCTTTTCATGTAATACTTGTCTTCTACACTTAAAAAATGACATTTTAAGTAATAGTTGAAAATCTGTGATAGGGCTGGGGATATCGCTCAGTGGCTTAGGCGCCTGCCTGACAAGTGCAAGGTCCTAACTTCAGTCCACAGTACTGAAAAAGAAAGAAAAAAAAAGAAGAAGAAAAGTTAAATTTATGATGTATTTCTTTGAGATTTTCCTTAGGAAAGTTAAGGTAAGGAATTCTTTCTGTTAACTCTCACTCTGAATTCTCCCTTTGTGAAGTAGTAGCAGTGCTTAAAAACTTGTGAAAACTCTTTGGTGGGTAATTATTTTAAGTACACAAACAATGCTTGGATCTTGTTTGTGGGCGCCAAGAGGCTTCTGTTTCTGCAGTAGTTTAACCCCTGGGGCCATTAGTTCTCACCATCAGTATCCTCCTCAGATTTAGAGCTTATAGTTACTGTGTTGCTGTTGGTAGAGTTTGAATGCACACCGTGACCTCTGGTCTCCTAGAGGTGCTACAGAAAGGTGCGGTCACCCGTGGGCGGGGACGTGGGAGCAGGGTGGCTCTCTGGGGCTTGCAGGCCTGGTGCCCAGATGGAGAGGGGCTCCTGGCTCTGGGCTGCCTGAGGCCCGTCTCCCACCACCGTCTGCGGAAGTTGAGAGCAGACACCCAGCCAGGCAGTTACGCGCCCTGTCTGTGAGGCTGCCTGTCTGGAGAGCTCCATCTAGCTCCTGTGTAAGGTTGTTTTGTGATTGTTAACAGCTCCGCACCAAGTGCTTGGCACTTGTGTGGCAGAATGTGGCCCACATCAGAATCGTGCGTGGTGCTGCCTTCATTAAGGAGCAGGAAGTGGCTTCCCAATGGAGGGGATCCATGCATTCTTCACAAGTTAGATTGAACCCCGGAATGGAAAGCTCAGTGATGTGGGCTTTGTTTTCATGGGCCACGCCTAGCATACCGTGGCTTTAAGAGTTTGTTCTGCTTGCCTGGATTACTTAGTCCAAGCCTGTCCTTTGTCCTTTGTCCTGACTCTTGCCCTTTGTGTCAGCACTTAGCAGCGCAGCAGCCTTTCTTACACCTTATGAGCACTCCATTTACTCCATGTCTGCAGGGCCTAGCACTTTGCCCTGCTGGGAAAGCTGCTCAGTAAATGTCAGTTCTGTACACTAGTTTGTCTTTAATTCAGGCTGAATATATTGTGCTGCTCTTTTTTAAAATATGTATTTGGTACAGGGTCTCACTCTTGCTTTACACCACCCCGACGCTGGGATTACAGGCGTGCACTGCCAGGCCTGGTCTTGGTGGCCTGGCTCAGCGTGCCCTGGGGGCCGGGCTGGCAGGGCGTGTGGTTGTGCTGCTCTTTTGGAAACCGTTTCATTCAGATGTGCCGGCCAGATTGGTGCGTTTCAGGGACAGGTGCATCTCCCGGTTTTCTGTGGCTGCCTGGTGCCTGTTGTTTAGGCATCACTGTTAAAATAGGACACTTTAGGGGCCGGGGAGATGGCTCAGTAGAATAAGCACTTCTCTGGCAAGCACAAGAGCCTGGGTTCAATCCTTGGTTCCGCAAAAAAAAAAAAAAAAAAAAAAAAAAACACTTTAAATATGAGATGTACAAAAATCTCTTTAGGTATACTATGAGTGTTTTGGTCTTGTGGAGATAAGGTATCTTCTGGGTTTGAGGTTTTGTCCAGAGGAACTAATAAAGATGCATATCACCTCCTCAGAAGCTCTGGCCTTGCCCTGGGAGACTGTGCTTCATGACTTGGTGCAGCTGCTGTGTACTGGCTGCCGAGGACATTTGCTCGGCCTGGCCGGACGCACTGCAGCACGGCAGGGTACTTATGGTGAAATAGGGTATGGTTCTTGTCTTTAGAGCAGAAGAGAGATTGACGCTTCCCGCAGGGCACAGAGTAAGGCAGAGGGAGACTCGTCTGTGCACTTAAAGTGGGACAGAGGACGGAATCCCTGTGGGTCCTGAGCAGTCAGTGTGCAGAGCCCTGGGGAGGAAAACGAGCGGTCCTTGCGATAGAAGTGCCAGCTGTGTCTGGAGGAGGGCACACCCGAGCCTGGCCGTGTGTGTCCTGAGGCAGGGCCCTCTGAGCGCCGCCCTCTGCAGCATGGAGCAGACGCAGGGAGCCTGCCAGCCACAGCAGAGCTGTGCAGGCCTGAAGAGTCACCTGCGGAAGCAAGATGCGGCAAGACAGAGGTGGGGGGCGTTGCCTACACTGCACACGGATGAATGAGGACCTGTGCCGCGATTCCAAGCGAGACTGCCCATTCTGAGTAATCTTACTTCAAATATTATGGTGAAGAGAGTCTCGTAAACCACAGTCAGGGTAACGGAGATGACTTGGGAATGGGTTTCACACTTCTTTGTGTTAATATAACTTTCGCAAACATGTTTCCATTTATATTTTCAATCTGAATTTGTGCAGGGCATTTTGTCAGAAGTTAGTGATGGGTTGAAGGCTGGTGAGATAGCTCAGTGGTCTAAAACACCTGCTTAGGCAAGCTTAGGCAAGCACAGGGACCATGGTGTGATCCCTGGCACGACATGCCATGCCAGCCCCACTCCCAGGGCGGGCTGAGCCAGCTTGCCTCCCCCCAAAAAAAAGTTAGTGATGGGTTGAGATGCAGTTATTGTTCATTAGTTATCTTTACTTTATGTCAGTAAAGTAGATTTATGTAGTTATGGATTTATCTTGATTCCTGTCCCCTCTCACCATTGTAGTCAAGATGATGGGATTTTATTACTGCCACTTCCACAGAAGTTTTTAAAATCCTTTCTGACTGAATGAAAAAAAAAGGTAGAAAGAAAAAGCTGTATGCCTCAGTGACTCACGGCAGTGACGGTGGCAGATCTTCGTGCATCCTCCTGCCACTGTTTCTTTACCTTCTCCTGCGGCACAGCTGCCTTGTGCTTTCTTAGCCTACTTGTGCTTTGGTCATTGATCTTTGTCTTGGCTCTGATACCCTGTCCTAGACTCAGGTTTCCTTTTTTCTGTCCTTGTTTTCTCCTCCTATCTCTTTTTGTTGTGTTTACTACTTCCTGACCTAAAAACAGAGTCTTTCAGTTTGAGCAGGGATTCTGTTTGCATGAACATCTCTGAAATTTACTTGTTGCAAATTTAACTTTTCACAGAAGAACGAACAAGAGCCAGGGAGATAACTCAGTGGCATAAGCACCTGCCTGGACAGTGCAAGGTCCTGAGTTCAATTCCTGGTACCAAAAGTAAAAAAGAACAAGTGGTAGTCTTTGATATCCCCAGGTCACTAGCTCTTCCAGACTTTCCTCCTGAAGTGTTGATTTTCTCTGCCCTTTGGGAGGGAGCCCACAGGCACATGCTCTTGTTTGGATTTTGAGTGGAAACCCTGCATGGGTCATGGGATTGTGTTTGAACCCTGGTAACCCCGCTCGTGAAATGAGGGCCTTGAAGTAGGCTGTTGAGTGAGTCTTTGAATTTTCCTCTGTTGCTGCATGTTGGGCTTTGGTGACAGTTCACAGAGTGGAGTCACTTACCTTAGCAATGGAATACTTTCTGAGAGTTGGCCATTTCCACCTCTGTAGTAGCATTGATAACTCATTAGCTGGGGGCCATTTGTGTGCTCGAAGACTTCGCTGTTAGTACCCGGGATTCACCTCTTTACGGTCATCTTATCATTTAGGGTTTTCCGGCATTATTAGAAAAATTAGAAATTTATTGTGTAGATTAGAGAAGAGTTACATGACTTTTATTTGTGACCCTTTTAAGATGGAGAAGGCAAAAAACAAAAAAAAAACAAAAAAAAACAAAACAGGCTTAGTTTTAGGGAGAATCAGACTTTTGCCTTATGCTTCAAGAGATGGAGTGGAGCAGTTTGAACATACTTCTTTCTCATCAGTTTTATAAGGGAATCAGTGCAGAAGGATCTTCTGGAGGGTGGTTTGAGAGATCTTGAGCTGGAGAACCTGCATTTGAACGGTTTATTTGGGAGGTTGGCCAAAGAGAATGGAGGCGAGGCCAGGGCCAGGTCGGAGAACACCAGCAGGGCAGGAAGAGCAGCCACGGAGGGGAGGGGAGGGCAGGGTGGATGGCAGGTTTGTGTAACTGAGAAAGGAGAAAGCGAGGGCCTGGCCATGGTGGAGGGCACTGCTGGGATCATCTGAAAGAGAAGCTTGTGTCTTTTCCCTTTTCCTTTCCCGTCCTTCCCACCCCACTGTTTCTTTCACTTGGTGAGACAGGGTTTTGTTGTTTTTGCCCAGGCCATTCTACAGCTTGGGATTCTCCTGCCTCAGGTTCCTGAAAGCGGGGGTTACAGGCGGGTGCCACCATGCTCAGCTGGTTGCCTAACTGCTGACTCTTGGGGACTGGCAGAGGCAGGACTGGTGTGATAATGTAAGGAGTCTCTTTGTAGACAATTCTATTTTAGTGTTCAGTGTATATTTTTACCAGCCCTTAAGGTATGGTTATCATATGTACAATTTTTTTTGTTAAGTATATGTAAAGTTTTACTAACTCATATAGTTATTTATGTGGTATACAATATAAGTCAATAATGTGCATTACATGTAGTGATGAAATCAGTAGTTAGCCTGTCTTCTCAATTAGTACAGTTTCTTGGTGTTGGAGATTTTCAAAGTCTAGTTTGAAAGTATAATTGCTAAACTATAGTTACCCCTCTCTATCTAGAATATTAGTGTGACTTCTTATTTAACCTTTTACTTTGTTTGGCACCAGGAGTCAAACTTAGGACCTTGGGTTTGCAGGCAGGTTTGTGCCACTGAACTATATCCCCAGCCCCTCTTTAACTGTGTTCAGACACTATTTTCTGACCTCCCACTATCCTGGACCCCTAACCCTTCCTAATCTACAATAACCACCATTTTGTTCTTAATTACTGTGGGATCCACTAGTATTTAGCTTCCACAAATGAGTGAGACATGCAGTGTTTGTCTTTCTGTGGCAGGCTTATTTTATTTAGCACATCCTCTGGCTTTGTACATGTTGTAGTGAGTGGTAGGGTTTCCTTTTCATGGCTGAATATACTTCTTTTAAAATTAATTCACCCATTAAGAGACATCGGGGTTGATTTTGTGACCCGGCCTTGGTGCATAGTGCTGAAACAAGCGTAGGTGCACAGGTATTTCTTGGAGGTCAGGTTCTCACTCCTTCTGACACCCACCCATTGGTGGGACTGCTGGACCATGTCAGGAGTTGTGGGTTTTTTTGAGGACTCTCCATACTGTTTTTCCCTGATGAATGTGCTAATTTACATTCTTACAAATAGTGTGCATGAGTTTTCTCATCTCTGTATTCTTGCCCAATTCCTCTTCTCTGTGTTCTTGTTTATCTTTGTTATTTTTTGTCTTTTTGATTGTAGCAATGCTAACTGGGGTAGGTAAACTCCTACAGGAAAGCACAAGAGAAACCCTATAGGGCATTGATACAGACAAAGATTTTTTTCTTGTATAAGACCCCAAAACACAGACAACAAAAGCCATGCTATTTACATAAAATTGTATTAACTAAGAAGTGCATGTACAACAAAGGAAACAGTAGAATTTAGAGACAGGCTGCAGGGTGGGAGAAAATGGGTATAGAAGGAACCCAACAGCAAAAGCAAATACTGAGCAAGCCAACCAAGCAGCCAACCAACCAACCAAACAGAAACCCCAAATACTGTCATCTAAAAATGGGCAAAAGATCTGGATAGACATCTCTTAGGAGAAGACTCAGAAATGGCCAGCATTATGTGAAAAAGTGCTTAGTGTCACTGAGTCACCAAGGAAATGCAAATCAGAGCCACAAGGAGCTTCATGCATTCTTTTGTCCTTTTACGGTTCATGTTCTTTTTAGCAACCCCCCCCCCCTTTGAGACAGGGTCTCACTCTGCAGTGCAGATGGGTCTTGAACTTGGTCATTTGCTCAGGCTGGCCTTGAACTCACAGCGATCCCCCTGCCTCAGCCTCCCAGTCCTGGAATTATAGGCCTGTGACACTACAGCCAGCTTTGAATCCTGTTTTAATAAGTTCTCTATTCTGAAGTCATGAAGATAATTTTCTTTTTTTTTTGCAACATTATATCTTTATAAAGCTAAGATTAAGATAATTTTCTTTTTGAAAGTATAGAAGTTTTATTATCTTTTGTGTGTAGATTTATAAATTGTATATACATTTTGCATGCGATAGGTAGTGGGGCACAGATTTCCCTCTCTTTCCCAGTGGGTATCCAGTTTTCCCAGTAGCATTTCTTAAAAGTTCACCTTTTTCCATTGTTCTCATTACTTTCTTATGTTTAAATCAAGTGTGTATTCATACATGTGTAGCATTTGTTCTCTTTCATTGATTCATGCTCTTTTTACCGCATCATTGTGTCATTGTAGCTTTATAGTAAGTCTTCCTATCTACTTATTCATTTTTTAAATTTAGTTATTCTGTAAGAATATTTTGGCTATAGTTGGCCCTTACGTTCCTAAATATGTTTCAGAGGATCTGCTTGTTAAGTTCTGAAAAATAAAATTTGTTAGAATTTCACAATTTGAACCTACAAATTGTCTTGAAGAGAATTGATTTGTAGGGTTTTTTTTTTTTTTTGTGTGTGTGTTTTGGTTTTTTTTTGGTAGTGGGGCTCGAACTCAGGACCATGCGCTTGCCGGGCAGACACAAACGCCATTAAATAGTCTCCCCAGCTGATATGTAATTTTAAAGTCTTGTCAGCCAGGATTATGGTATATTGCTTAATTTATTTTGATCTCTTATTTTTTTTAGTATTACCTTATTTTCTTTATGTTCTTACGTATTCTTTGTTCTAACTTTTTTTTTTTAACATAGGTTTTTTTCTGTGTAGGCTGTCTCAGGCTGGCCTTAGACTTACTAGGTAGCCCAGGCAGGCCTTGAATTTGTGGCAGTCCTCCTGCCTCAGCCTTCTGCATGCTGGGATTGTAGGTGTGTACTACCATGCCGGGCCTTTTAGCTTTCATTTTAATTTTGTTATTTCAGAGGAGCTGTAAGAGTGGTACTGTATGAAGAACTGCTGCCCGCCCGTTGCCCACATCTCTCAGATGAATGCCTCGGTGTGCTCTCTTTACTCTTCTGTCTTCTTCTGGATGGAGGGGTTGATCAGAATGTGTGGCGTAGGGTTCGCATCTGGATGTCCTCCAAAGACCATCTGCTCGACATGGGACTCTGGGGAGGAGACTGGACACGGGGCATGACGCTCCTCCCTGGTGAGGCCGTGCAGAGGTGGGTCTTGCCCCAGACAGCAGGCTGCCACGCGGGCCCTTCCCTCCTCCCGGCCTTTCTGTGGCTGTCTCAGGCTTTGGCTCTAGCCCAGAGAGGGAGTTCTGCAGCGGACCAACCCTCCCTGCTTTCTCCAGGATTTTACGTACCTTTTATCTCAGTGGAGGTACCTGCCAAGCATAACTTTTATTATTCGTTAAAGTGGTACTGGCCACCTATTATGTGAAATTACTACTTTCTTTGTATTTAGTAAATATCTTTAGGGAGATGCACTTATTTTAAAATTAGATATATTCCTAAGTATTTGATCTTTTTTGATGGTATTGTAAATGTTACATTTTAAACATTTTTATTTTCTTTATTATTATATGTAGAAGCATGATTCATTTCTTTTTTTTTTAATTTTATTTATTTATTTGTGTGTGTGTGTGTGTGTGTGTGTGGCCAGCTCAGCCCACCAGGGGGCGGGGCTGACTGGCATGTGGCGCTGGGGATTGAACCGCGGTCCCTGTACTTTGCTCAACTTGTTCTAAGTAGGTGCTTTAGACCACTGAGCCATCTCACCAGCCCATGATTCATTTCTTTACATTGATCTTACATTCCACAAACTTATTAAATTCACTTGTACATTAACTGTATATTTAAAATTATTTTCATTGTAATCTTATCTGCACATAGGACTGTTTTATCATTCTTTCAGTTCTGCATCTTTTGCTCCTCGCCCCTTTCTGCACTAGACCTCAGGTAAGACAGTGAGTGGAAGAGGTAGAAGGCGCATCTCTGCCTTGTTTCTGCCTCAAAGGAGACTCTGTACTTTCCTGGTAGCCATGAACTTCCCTTTTCCGTGGACCCCTGCATCAAAGTAATGAACCCACTTTCTCTCCTGGGAGCCTTTTCTTTTAACCAGAACTGTCTGCTAAATTTTATCAGACTTTGTACTGTTAGTATAATGAGTTCTAATGATTTTTGTAAAAGATTATATTTATTGAGGTATGGTGTGCGTAAAGAATCCCACTCATTCAGGAACACAATTTGAGACACAGTTCTATTTTCCTAAAAGTCTCATTTCCCTTATCTGATTTGTCATTTTAGATTAGTTTTGGCTGTTTTAAAATTTCATATAGATGGGACCTTAGAATAATGCTGTTAAGATTCGCCCATATTGAGGCTGTCTGTATTTATCGCCAAGCAGTTTCCATGTGTGGGAACATGTTCGTCTGTTCATTCGTTCAGTGTTGTCATTGTACGGATGGCAGTTTTTCTTGTGTAAATCGTGTTGAGCACCCTTAAATCTGAAAGCCTAAATGTTCTAGAATCTGAAACGGAGTGTCAGTGTGATGACAGAAGTGGAGAATCCCACACCTGACCCTGTGCAATGGGCTGTGGTCTTGTAAGGTCACCGAAAGAACGGAATTATCTTCAGACTCTGTGTATAAAGTGTGTGTGAAACATAAATGAATTTGACATTTAGACTTCAGTGCCATCCCAAAGATACCTATTCTACTTGCACATCTTCCAAAATCCAAAAACCGGGAAATGGGTAGCACGTGCATTCATTCATCCCCTCGCTTACTGATTGGCAGTACCAGGGATTGGAAAATGTCAAACACTTTGAGCACTTTAGATTCAGGGCCCTGAGACTGTCTGGGTGCAGAGTTTCCAGGGGTGTGGGAAGCAGCTGGGGGCGTTGTACCAGCTTGCATCTCTGCTAGCATTTGTTGCTGTCAGCTGAAAAGCTTTCCTTCCGTCCGGTGGGCTTGTAGTGACACATGTCTCTGCGATTGTGCTGGACACCTTTTCCTGCACTGCATTCACACCCATAATAAATTTAATAATATTAAAGTAAACCAAATTGTGTAATTATGTATTTTACATTTGTTAGTGGATTTACTTTGTGACTGTATTTGGTTTTCTTTAGGATTTTTATCTTTATGTTGATGAATCTTATTGTTGAGGTCACTCTGTTTTCAAAATGAGCTTGTCATTAGGTACAAGTTTCCGGTGAAGGCAGATGGTCCCGGAGTTTCTTTCCTAGTTGTAGTCCCTAAATACAGACTTGATTTCTTCAGGCTCATGGGCTATTGCTTATTTCCGTTTCTTCCTTTGCTAATTTTGGCAAGTTATTACTTTATTTGGAATTTGTCCATTTCGTCTAAAATTTCAAATCAAATTTATTGGCATAAAGTTGTAATAACATCCTTTTATATTTTTTGATGTCTGCAGGGTCTGTGGTAACTTATTTTCCTTTCTGATGCTTTTTGAATAGAGTACCTCTTTGTTTCAGTCTTGCCAGGAATCAGTTATTTTTAGGTGTCTTCAGAGAATCCAGAAGTGCTCTGTCTAATACTAGATAATTCACAGTTAAGCTTGCTAATGAATCTGCAAGAGAGGAGCAAGCTCTGCAGGGTGTTGTGTGGACAAGGCTGAGTACATGTGGATTGGCTTTGATAAGACTGGGTTTATTCCTGGGGTAGTGCTCTAACACAGCGTAGCTACATCAGACTGTACTCTGCCTTTAACCGTGGTTTTTCCATAGGCCTTGCAGGACCGTTTTGTGAAGCCTGGAAGTTTTATTTGAAAGCCAAATGCTTCTGGGTTGCAGAGGCTTGTGAGGAAGGGGTGAATGAGGAACTCGGGTGGGGGGACTGCCGAGAGAGGTGGGGGTGGGCCCGCATGCCTAGGAGAAGTTGTCAGGAGGAGGCGCAGAGAGGGCGCCCAGGCCCACAGGCTAGGGGGACTCTGAAGGGCAGGGACCAGCATCTTGTGTTTTCTCTGCTTCAGAGTGTACTTAGGGCTACTGCCAGAAGGGCTGTAGGGCTACTTCCAGAAGGGCTGGGGAACGTAGGGCTCTGCTTGGGTCCCCTATGATGGTGCTACAGAACAGCCCAGTGAGTGTCAGTGTTGCTCTCGCTAATCCCAGGGCTGTGTGGTTCTGGTAAAATTTACATGCTCTTAAAAACATGGAGAACAAAACCGTAAAATAGAAATTATTTAGTGCCACTGGGGATTGAACCTAGGGCTTTGCGCTGAACTATCCCCTTAGGGACCCCCCTTGTTAAGATAAGGTCTCTCCATCTCAGTCTGTAGAGTTGGGATCTTGCTGTGTTGTCTGGGGTCGTCATGAACTTGGTGGCTTCCGGGATGTCCAGCTGCACTCGGGTGCTGAGCACTGACACACCCTGGCCATACCCAGCTCCTGTGGCAGACTTCAGACTGGACATACTTGCAGTTTAGAAATTTCCCTTTCTTGGCATTGTGGAAAATACCTTTCACTTATAAACTTTTTCTTGTTTAAGATTTTTTTGTAAGACAGTAGTGAAAAAAATAACATGAACTTGGTTATTTGCTCTAGTCTGCTGCATAAAGATTACTAGAATATTTCTAAGAAAAAAATACAGTTACCTATTTATTAGGTAGCTAAGTACTCAATATTTACTTGTTATGTTCATTTATTTTATTAGATAATTTAAAACCGTTAGCCTGAAAAATCTTTTTAGCCAAGATAGCCATTGTGTCTTATGGTACAAAGCAGTATCTTATAAATAGTGATATTCCTTGTGCAGCCACCCTCTTGTGGAAGAAAATGGCACAAACGCAGGACTTGTGATTCATTTATGATGCTTATTTAAGTATTTCTGAAATGTACTGATAAGCTTAATTAAAAGCCTGTTCCTGGAGCGCCCAGGCTACAGCGCTTCTGCAGGTCACGTGATACGCTCTCCGTGCCCTGGGCCACGCAGCATTGCTGGGCTCGCCCTGCCCTTGGCTGCAGGATAGATGAGACGCACTCACAGGTTCCCATAACCAGGGTGCTTTGTGAGCAGACGCTGGTACTAACATGGCCTTGGGTTGCTGGGGTATGTGTAGGGTATGCTGTGCCTGAGGTGACAGCGGGTGAGGAGGCTGTGGCAGAAGCCGCCAGAGATGTGATGGCACGTGTGGCTTTGCGGTGGTTTCCGAGAGGCAGCCTTGGAGCTCCGGGTGGAGGTGGTAGCAGTCTGGCGTCGGGAACCCGGGAACTGGATAGACCTGGCCTCTGAGAATGTGAGCAGACACAAGGCAGAGGAAGCAGAGCTGAGCGCTTGCTCTGCAGTTAGACACACCGAGCAGCTGAGACTGGGTGCTGTTCCTCCAGGCACAGGCCACGCTGTGTGAGAGCAACAGTGGACACCCTTCTGTGCATGCCTGGGTGCCCCTGCTGTGGCTCGGGAAGCGGCTGAGCAGTGCCCAGGCTCACGCGGGGTCAGACTTGCACAGGCCACTGCCCGAGCACTTTGTGTTGCCCACCTCTGTGCCCGACTCTTCAGTCTGTTCCTAGGATGGGTGGACTCTGAAACAGCAATCCTAGGGCACACGGGTGGGGGCTTTTGTTTTTTGAGAGTGTATGTCTCAGGCTGACCTCGAACTTGTGTGATCTCTTGCCTCAACCCCCAAGTGCTGGGATTCCAGATGTGTACTACGACACCCCACCACAGTTATTTTATATACTCCTTGCAAAGAGAAAAAAGCTTTGCCAATTAATTGATTATTAAGTGCATCTCAGTTTTAAATATGTTAACATGAAGAAAGTGCGTATTAGCATGCCTGAGGTGTGTGGTGTTGCGTTTCAGCACGGCAGCGTTGTGTTCCTTGCCGTTGGTCTTGGGTTTTCACTGTAGCTCTGACTGAGCAGTCAAGCCTGTGATTATTCTTCGGATGCTTCATTGCATTGCACTGAAATGTAGTTAACCATCCTTCATTGTTAAATATGCCACTTATTTTGAAGGCTTTTCATTTTCCTTTCCTTTTCCTCTTCCTCTTTGGCCTCAACCTCCGCCCGTCCCATCCCCTCCAGCTTCCCTCCTGTTGTCCCTCCTGTCTGCCCAACTCTTCCTTCCTACTACTACTTCAGAGAATATAGATGAACTTCTCATTTCTTTTTGAGGGTAGTTGTCTAGAATTAATAACGCTAGGTCAAAGAGACTGAGTAGTCTTCTGACTTAATGTGTGTGCATAGCCATCTTGTTTTACCCAGCTTCCATTTTCATGACGGTGCCTAAAGGTGTTGAGTGCACCCCACTGTCATCAGGGTTGTCCTACAGTGATTTTTTTTTTAACAAATTCTCTGGCAAGATAGTATCTCATTTAAGCATGCATAGTCAGATTAAACACTTAGTCACATTAAGTTTTTTTTTTTTTCAATTTTAATGTAACATGGTAGAAGTTTTTTTTTTTTTTTTTTTTTTTTTTTTTTTTTTTTTTGAGGCTTGAAATGCCTTTAGGGCATTTCTGGTTTGCAGTGACTGTCTGGGTTTGAACCACAGAAGCTTGAGCTTGAGGGCTTTGTTTAAGCAGGCACTTAAACAACTGAGCTACTGGGCAGGCCCCCCACATTAAGTTTTATAGGGACTGACCCTGATGTGTTTGTTCTTGAACTTTTTGTGGTTATTTGTAAACAAAGCATTAAGTACAGTTGTAATTATGCAGATACCATGGCATTTAAAATTAGTAGATTAATTTTTCTTTTAAAGTTTCATAATAGGTTTGAAATTATAATGAATAAGTGATACAATAAGAAAAATTTGTAACCCTATCACTTTATTTATTTTGTATTTTTAGGGAGGGGTCTACAGGGTGTTCAGGGTCTCACTACTAGATCGGACTCGTAGTGATCCACCTGTTTACAGCTACCCAAGAGCTGGGATTATAGGCGCAAGCCACCACGCCCAGTCTCAATCCTCATCTCAGGGTGCCCTGGGGGTGGGGCCGGCATGCAGGCCTGGGGATTGAACCCCCAGCCCCTGTGCCTGCTTGTAGGCGCTTTAATCTGCTGAGCTATTTGGCTGGCATTTATTTATTTATCTTGCATTTTGAGACAGGGTTCTCCTTTGTAGTTAAGGCTGGGCATGAACTCACTATGTAGTCCCAGGCTGGCCTGGACCTCCTGGTGATCCTCCTGCCTCAGCCTCCCAAGTTTTGGAATTGCCATGCCCAGTTTATTTCTTATTTTGGTCTGTTGCTCAGCTGTGTATTTCACTAGGTGACATCTCATATGTTAAAGAATTGTGGGCAAATATATATAATCTGTGTGGTTCTCTTAATGTTTGGTGAAACTGTAATAATTTTCATGTGTTTTTAGTCCATAAGACCTGATGAAAATCTGAATACCATGGTGAACAACTTGAGGGGCTGGGGATATGGCTCAGTGGTGGTGCACTTGCCTAGCATACGTGTGGTTCTAGTTTCATTCCCAGCACCAAACAACAGAACCGCTTAAGGCAGAAGGTACTTGTTGTGGCTCACAGCCACAGAGGTTTCCGTGGCTTGGACCTGTGAGCTCTAGGCCTGTGGTGACTTGGCGCATTGTCATGAACACACAGTAGGAGCGCCTTGTTCACCTTGTGGCAGCTGGAGGCAGAGCGGGAGGGAGTGCCTGGGCCCCAGACTCCCCTAGGGCTTGCCTTCTGGACCTGACTACCACTGCCAGGCCCCAGGTTAGGTGAGCATTTTGTTGGTTTTGAACATTATATATTTCTAAATGGCTTTCAGTAGAATATTTTATAGCTCATAATTGAATATTTTAAATTTTGAACAAAACTGGATGTTAAATCATGTATATTAAAATTTTCCTGTGGCGTAGTGTTTATCCCTGCATGCTCCATTAGGGACAGACGTTCAGGGCCTAGCGAGTGGCACAGTTTAGACGACAGCCAGTCTCACAGGGGAGCTTCGTGCTGTCTGTGTTTTGTGACCGTTGGGGTGGCATTGCCCTTCCCTGGCTCGGCTTTTATATTTGAAAACCAGTGCCCTGCTGTGTTAGTACCCGCTCGTGCTGGGTGAACAGGGGACTTTGACACTCTGCTTGAGTGTGGCTCACAGAATATGGCCATGGCTGTTCCTTGGCGCAGGGTTCTTAAGTTCTGGGTTCAGCAGGTTTGTTCCATTCGTGATGCAGTCCACATTTTAAATGACTTTGCTTTGTTGGTATGGATGAGTCACACTGGCTAAGCACATGGGGGTTCTAGTACCTTGTTAACAAAATAAGCTGTTATATTTCAAGAATGGTAAGTTGGAGGTTGTGTGTGGTGACCCATGCCTGTAATCCTAGCACTCGGGAGGCAAATTTTGGAGAGCTTGAAGCCAGCCTGACCAAACCCTGTCTCAAAAAAAAAAAAAAAAAAAAAAAAGAAAAAAAATATATGGCTAGAAATTATTTTCTACACAGTGAAAAGAGGAAAATTTGTGCCCAGAAATTAAAATTCTAAACATTTATGTCATTACCAAAAATGAGAGCAGTGATTTTTCTGCATTTGATGCAGATACAGTTCTCTTTTTTTGTTTTTGGCTGGCTAGGCCCACCTTAAGGGCTGGTCTGTTGAGGCCTGTGGTGCTGGGGTTTGCACCACGGTCCCCTGCGCCTGACTGAGTTTGCCCAAGCAGGCACTTTAGCCCACTGAGCCATCCCGCTTCCTGTTTCTACTTTTATCTAGCATTAGGACCTTCCATTTGTAATGTAGCCTTTGTGCTGGTTATGGGACTGCTGCCCTGCCGTGGCGTGAAGGAGAGTGTGAGAAGAAGCAGTGGTTCTGCAGCTGGGTGCCCACCCTTCTCCTTGGACTTTCAATTTACAGCATGTATTTGAGCATTCGTTACTCTGTCTATAAAACTTATTTTCATTTCATAAAAATTTTCTTTCTTTTTTTGAGGTGAAGTCTTGCCGAGGCTCACCTCAGATTTGGAGTCCAGGTGTCTTCTGTTTTAGCTGGTACTGAAGACACACGCTGCTGTGCTCAGCCTGAAAATTCATTAAAATGACCATGTAGGAATTAAGATGGAGAGCATAAATCTACAAGAGCAAGTAGGTTAGAAGAAACCACTGGAACGGGTGGGAAATTTCAATGCATTTTCAAACTTGGACAGCAAGATAGAGCAGTTTTATGTGGTTTAGTTAAGCGGAGAAAAAATTTTTTTCTTTTATTTTGAAGAGTAAAAACCAAAGCAAGAAAAACAAAAGCAAATACAGAATGAGGGTAACATACAATAATACATATATTAGATTTTTGAAACACAGATAGCTGATTAACAATGAATGATATATCATCTATTTTTATCATCAAATCTGTTGCTCAGATTATCAGATGTAGTTATGCAAGATGGGACGTATGATTGAATATTATTGCATGCTTTCAAGAAATCTTAAATTTTGTTCTTGTCTTTTTCTTTTATAAGCAGAGGAATCTTAAGTTGGTACTGAGGAGAAAACCACTCAGAAAGGACTGTAACAAATGTAAGAATTCTCTGAAGGGTTTGGAGTTGTGCTTTCTGCAGAAGGTGAGGATGAAGGCTTAAGGTGGGAAGTAGGACCTGAAAAGGACTCC
The DNA here is from genome assembly GCF_000260255.1 of Octodon degus. Taxonomy (NCBI): domain Eukaryota; kingdom Metazoa; phylum Chordata; class Mammalia; order Rodentia; family Octodontidae; genus Octodon; species Octodon degus. Next base: position 4,089,092 of record NW_004524637.1, read on the forward strand.
CTGAAGCTGTTAGTCCTCAGCATACTGTCTTGTAGGAGGCTAGAGATCATGTTCTCTCAAAAACAACTTTATTAAAGGAAGACAAGCACATGCCAACAGTTGGGAGCTTCTCTACAGCAATAATGGGTGTTGTCTATACCACAGTAAAATTTGCAAGATAACAGTCTTGATCTACCACAGATTGTACTTGTTGGTGTCTTTTTCTTTTAGTGCTGAGGATTAAACCCAGGACCTTGTACATACTAGGCATATGTTCTACCACTGAGTTGTACCACCAGCTCTTTAGAAGGAGGTTGTTGCTAAGGTGCCCAGGCTGGCCTTGAACTTTTGATCCTCCTGTCTCAGTCTCACAAGTACCTAAAACTACAGGTGTGACCCACCATGCCTGGCAGTCATCTGCTTTTTAGTGACATCTAAATAGGAATTGAAGACCAGCTTTGTTGAAAAAAAAGCTTCATGAAAGAGAAAAGTCAAATGAATAAGTCAAGCCATACAGTTATATGTAGAAGATGGGCAAGGCAGTGATCCTGAGAATCTTCAGAAGATTTTTTAATCTAGCAGTAAATTGGAAAGATTCTCACCCTGACTAACTATATATACTGACACCTGTGAACTAAGCAACTGCACTGCAGATGGTAATTTGTAAT
>NW_004524637.1:4090654-4152481 GCF_000260255.1 Octodon degus
GGTCAACAATTTCTGACATTGCCAGTGAAGCAGAAGACCCAATACCATTATGTGCTACTGGACTCTTTTAGAATATTTTACTGAGTTTACACACCTATAATATTCAAATAACGGAACTTAACAAAAAAAGGAAATACAGATGAATGTCCATTTTGTATCTGTGTATTCAAAGTGGTTAGGATAGATATATAGTTACATTCTCTTAATGAAGAGAGAGATTTGTTCCAATGGTGTTTGTAAATAGGATATCATGTCCGCATCTTATATAGCAATTAACCACTAGGAAGAATGTATGCAATGTGTGAATTATTGAAACTGTCCTACCAATTTGACTTGAAACTGTCTCATTACTATTTGTTTATCAATAAAATTTTTGGAAAAAAAAAGTCAAACAGTAGTGATAGCAACAAGTGAAAAATAAAAAACAGAAATAGTGGAGGAGGAGATTAAAAATGACGAAATGAAGTTTTCAGATAGAAGAATCAGAAGTGAAGTTGCCTTAGGTGCTTTCCCATGCTGGGACAAGATACCTGACACCCGTAACTTTAACGGGGAAGTGTATTTGGGCTCGCAGTTTGGGGATCAAGCTGGCCGCAAGGCAGAAATGGCCTGGGGGAAGGACCTGATGGGGGGGAGCAGGCATTCCAGGTAGCAAGCAGGCCTGGAGAGAAGAGAGGATCTGGGGCCAAGAACACACCCTTTGATATCGGGCTCCCAGACCTGTCTCTTCTGACCAGGCCCCACCTCCAAACACAAGAGACTTGTAAGGACATTTTAGATTTAAAACTTAGTATTTTGTTCCTGGCCCCCAAAAGTCCTGTGTCAATCTTAGTATGCAAAATGTATTTAGTCCATCTTTAAGAGTAGCCAAAGTCTTCATAGTGCCAGCACTGCTGAAAGTCCCAAGTCCAAAGTCTTTTCTGAGATCCAAGGCAAACCCTTAGCTGTGTGGCTTGTAAAAATAAAAGAGAGTTAAACACTGTCAATGTGAAATAGCACAGTGAACACTCCCATTTCAAAGGGAGGAATAGGGAAATAGAAGGAGTCTGGCCCCAGCAAGACAAACTGAGCGAGGGAGACATGAAGTCCTGTGCCTTCTTGTCCGGCATGCCTTCTTGTCCAGCACCCGGGGCAGGCTGAGGTGAGAGGTGAGCTCTGAAGAGATTTGAGGCAGCTCTGCCCTTTTGGCTTTGTTGATTGCAACCCACGCTGCCTCTTTCTTTGCTGGCTTTGCTGGCTTCTTGTGGCATTTCTCATTTGAGGTTCCACTTTCCTGACATCTTCAGCTTGCTAGGTCTCTACTGCATCTCTCACTTGCTGCTAAACAGCTTTGCACACTGCCTTCTTATGGGGCCCAGGCTGGGACCGTGAGCCTGTCACACATTTTCATCTGCCCTGCCAGGCTTTCTTCTGAAATCTGGGTGCTAGCTTCCATGACTGCAACTTTTGTATTTTGCAAGACAGAAAAAAGAGCAGCTTGTAGATATGTATGTCAAGGTCTGCTGTGAGCTTGAACAGTAGGCAGACTCCCTGGACCAGTGTGATAGCAGTTTCTGGAGTGCCTGGATGGCTGCATTTGGAGAACGCTTCCAAGGTAGCCCTGAGCCCTGAAGGGGGCAGGACAGTGAGAGGTAGCTGGGCTTTGCTGTTAAGGGACGTCTTTTATTTTTATTTATTTTTATTTTTTTTTTTTAAATTTATTTATTTGTGTGTGTGTGTGTGTGTGTGTGTGTGTGGCCAGCTCAGCCCACCAGGGGGCGGGGCTGGCTGGCATGTGGTGCTGGGGGATTGAACCCTGGTCTCTGTGCTTTGCTAAGCTTGTTCTAAGTAGGTGCTTTAGACCACTGAGCCATCTCACCAGCCCCAAGGGACGTCTTTTAAACTTGCAATGCGTGGGGTCTGGCAGTATCCTGAGATGCCCTGCGGCATCTTCATTACCGTTCTGAGGCAAAGCACTTGGCTTCTTTCTTTTCTCTCTCTCTCTCTCTCTCTTTTTTTTTTCCCCGGAACTGGGGATTGAACTCAGGCCCTTACGCTTGCCAGGAAAGTGCTTATTCCACTGAGCCATCTTGGCTTCTTTCTAATGCTGATCTTTTCAGCTGCCATATTCTCTTTGGCTCTAGTGTTACAGGAAGTTATTTTCTTTTCTTTTCTTTTTTTTTTTTTTTTGGTGGAACTGGGGATTGAACTCAGGCCTGTGCTCTTGCCAGGCAAGTGCTTATTCCACTGAGCCATCTCCCCGGCTCCAGGAAGTTATTTTCTAATCTGCACATTTTCCAAATGATTCTGCTTTTTGCTTCTGCTTTTCACTGTACATCTTGCTGAAAGCCAGCAGTACCTAACCCATGTGTTAGGCTGCCTTGAAATTTCCTATTGAATTGATACAGGGGAATGAAACCCCAACCTGAAAGCTGGCTGGGCCGAGTTCGTGTTCTTTGAAACCAGAGAATGAATTTTAGGAACAACCAAGGTTAAAAGCAGAATATATTTATTGGAGGAAAGAAAGCTCTTGGCTGAGAAAGGGACAGAAGGGGAATCTGAGTGGGTTGCCCTGGGAAGCTACCGTTTCCAGGTATCTTTGTAGAGTAAAATCATGTGGTGATGTGGGTTTACGTTGGAGACCATGGGAATTTACTCAGGTGGGCATGTCACTGGATAAAACTGTGGTCAACCAATTAGGTTACAGGCACCATTGCACAGGTAAAATTGATTAAATACAGGACCAAGTGGGGAAGAGAGTCACTTAGCAAGTGAGCATGAATAAACAGGACTTTATCCGGTAGCCAGCCCGAAGCAGCTGCATTAGCGACTCTTCCTGGCTTCCTCCAGGTGATGAGAAATCTCCGATGGTTATCTTTAGGGAGGTCAGCATTTGTTCCATCTTTGGTCTCTAGGTCTGGCCCACAGCAGGAGCATCCTTCTTTCTCACAGTTGCAGGGTATCTTGTCTTCCGTGCTGTCTCCTTGAGGCCTGGCCCTGTCTGACTGCCTATAATATTTGTCTAATTCAGCTGCCTATGACAGAGTTAAGTAGCTTGCCACCATTGTATCAAGCTCACATAAAAGTCTTAGGACATGAGGAAAACATAAACAAGTTCTTTGCCACAATGAAACAAATTTGAAGGGCGGCCAAATAGTTCAGTGGATTAAAGCACCTGCAAGTAGGTGCAGGGGCTGGGGGTTTGATCCCTGGGCCTGCCGTGCCGGCCCTGCCCCTGGACGCACTGAGAGAGCAATTGAGGCTGGGCATGGAGCCACACCTGTAATCTCAGCTTTGGGAGGCTATAAACAGACGGATCACTACGAGTGCGATCTAGTAGTGAGACCCTGAACACCCTGTAGACCCTTCCCTAAAATAAAAAAAAAAAAAAAAAAAGAATGAAACAAATATGTCCTCCAGTTCTGTTCTCAGTAGAGTTGCTCTTCCCACCTGCAGCCTCCTGAGGCTGACCTTTGCTGTCTACATTCTTGTCATATTCTGGTCTTCTGAGCTGTGACCTGGCTCACAGCCTTCTAGGGCTTCTCTTGCCTGCATCTCCAGACTTTTCCAGACTCCTGTAAAACAGTGTTGCATCTGACAGTCTGGGGTCTCCAGCTTACCCCAAAGCATTGCCAGACCCCTGCCCTCCCCTCCCCTTTCTTCCCCTCCCCTTCCCTTTCTCTCCTCTCTTCTCTCTGTTGTAGAAGGAGTAATTTGAAGACCAGGGCAGAGCAAAACTAACTTTCTTTGTAGAAAGAAGTAGTACAAAGCCACCTTAAGGGAGGGGACACCCCTGAACTGGGCAACCACAGAATCTGGGCTGGGGCCCTGTTTGTGGGGTAGGGGCTCAGTTTTGTCCCCCGGAGGCTTGGTACTTGATCGATTGGACGCTGGCTTGGGTTTTGATTGATTGGATATTACCAGGGGTTTGCATTTCGTGGGCTAGCGGGGAGCTTGGACAGGCATGGCAGTCTGCAAAGGAGGAAGCAGGGCACAGAACACTGCCTGCTTCAGAGCAAAACCGAAGACTGACTGCTTCGAAGAAAAAACTACAGAACTGCTTGAAAGCTGCTTGTCTTTTATAGCCACAGCGCCGCTTCTTCTACCCTTTAAAAGTGCCTGGGTAATTCTACCTTCGGGGTCCCTTCTGTCCCATCCCAGTGTCTTAGTTACTGTTCTCTTGTTGCTTGGACAGAATACCTGACACCCAAAATGCAGGAAGGAAAGGCTTATTGAGCTCACAGTTGGTGGAGTTTCAGTCCATATTCAGCTGGCTCTGAGGCAGAGTGGTACATGGCGGAGAATGGCAGCTTATGGTGGTAGGAAACATAAAAACAGCAAGTGAAGAAAGGAGTAATGGCAGCAGCAGGGGCGGAGGGCAAGCCTCTCTCCGCCCTTATATTGCATCCAGGCTGTCTGCCCCAGGGCCGGTATAGCACTCCCACCCACATTCCTAGCAGCACTCACACCCCTAATCCTAGCATTAGATCATGAATTAATCACAAACTGTAGAAGTCTACCCCATGACACAAGAGGCTTTGGTGGGGACAACTAGACACCGTAACAGCCAGGTCCAAAGATTTCTGAATCTCATGGTCAGGTACAGTCACAGTGTGACTTCACTCTTGATACCAGTTTTCTGTGTTAGTCACTTTCCTGTTGCTTGGATGAAGTGTGAGATGCCCGTGATTTACAGAGGTTCGATGGCCTTCTGGTTTTAGAGGGCTTAATCCACGGCTGGTTGGCCCCAAAGCAGAAACGTGGGCTGGAGGCGAGCTGCTCAGCCTGTAGCCAGAGAGCAGCGAGGAGGGTCCAGGCAGGGACACGCCTGTGCAGGCCATGCGCTGGCGCCTTGAGGCCTCTGACCAGGCACCAGCTTGCGCACAGGGGGCTTTTGGGAGATGTTTTAGATCTAAACCATAGTACAAGTGGAAGACATTTCCAGGAAGGCAGAATGAAAGGATAAAGAAATAGACAATAAAACAAAAAGGAGAAGCTAAGATAATAGTCTTATTTACATAAGACTATTTGCATATCAGCAAATGACCAGACTTTCAGGAAACTAGAAAGCATGTGAGAACATTAACAAAATAGATTATGAAAACACTCCTCAGCACGTATGACTCTAGAATGAACACGCTCTCAGAGTGGACAGCACCATGAACTCATGCAGTTCAGCCTGAACCCTGTTATGAAAGAAAAGAGCCTCAGGATGAATATCGGATCTGTAAACTTTCAGGTCGCAATGGAGTGCCAAGGGCAGGCTGGGTAGGTGAAAAACTGGCCGGAACCTGAAAGGTGTAGCAGTTTGTGGATGAGAAGTACTTGATTATGTCCTCAAAATCCTAGTGAAAAAGTATTGTCAACCCGAATTCCGTTCTGTGTTCCTGTTCCTTCTGTGAGGGCAGGGTAATGAGCTTTTGGGGGGGGGGGGGTGGGCAGGCATGAAGGAACTCAGATTTTTATGCAAAAGAGTTTGGTGAATGCGGTCCGAATGGTAGCTGGCTCACAGGTCTAGTAGCCTACATGGAGAAGGCACTGCTGTTGGGTACATAAGCTTTTAAAACACAACATTCAGCTTCATAAATAAGGCAGTGTGTTCTTTTTTCACTTTAATAAACAATATAAAAGTCCATCTTCATAAACCATTGTCACGTTTTAGTGGGGTTTATGAGAGATTGTAAACTAAATACTGCTTTAATCTGAACAGATAGGTTGAAGAAAAAAAGTAGGTTACAACATTGAAAGCAAAAATATATCCTTTTTAAAGAGATCTTCCATAGTTCTGACAGAATTTACCTCTTCTAGGATGGTAAGTCTTGTGAATTGGAACTGAATTGTAGCTGAGTTGAATTTTAATTGTTGAATAATCACTGTGTAATTAATTCCAGAGAATGAATGGGATTATGTAAAATAGTAATTGAATGCTTGAAGCACTCTGATTTAAAAGTTTTGAATTTAGCTGACCGTAAAGCAGGGAACTTTAATAAAGTTGATCATGTAAAGACTCAGATGGCTGAAGAAACAGCTTTAGAGGCAGTTATGCACAGCCATGTTAGTGGTTAAGAAGAAAGGCAAAGTGCCCAGTGCACAGTGAGAAAGTTTTCATTGTGAGGTCCACTTAGAAATCAGCAATGGAGCAGGTTTTTTTTTTTTTTTTTTTTTTCTCCATTTGAGGAAAGTAAAGCTCTATATCCCGTAAATAGCATTCCCTCGAGATACTGTCTTGCTTTGTGAGCTGGAAGATATATGGAAGTTTGGATCATATAATCAGTATTTTACATTTTATGGTGATTATTTTTGTTTTTGAGAAATTAACTACTTGAAAACCTTTTAAAGTGCCTTGATGAAGCTATTGTGCTTTCTCATGAAATGGCTTTAATAAATGAACATAGTAATACGTAATTGTATCTGTCCCCCTCCCCCCAAAAAATTACAATTCCAGAAGTTACTCAGAATTTTTTTTTTTTTTTATTTTTTTGAGATAGGGTGTCACTGTGTAGCTCAGGCTGACCTCGACCTCAAAATGATCCTTCTGCCTCTGCGTCCCAAGCACTGGGGTTACAGGCGAGTGCCCCGATGCATGGCTAATAATTTTTATACACAAGAGAATAAATTTCTCATATTGTTAAGGGATGACATCAGAACCCGCAAATATGATATAAGGGAACTATAACTCCCGACTTGTTACAGATATCTGAGATGCTGAGTTCTTGTTCTCTAAAAATTGAAGAATGAATTCTAGGAAAAGTGGAGATTAAGAGCAGGAAGCTGTTTACTGAGAAGACAGAAAGCTCCTGTCAGAGGAACAGGAGAGGTCTTGAGTGGGTAGCTAATGACCTCACTTCACAGGGAAGTTTCGTAGAGCAATACCCATGTGGGTATGGCATGGGTTGCAGCCACGATTAGCCACTAAACATGCACATGCAGTCGCTTAGGTAATAGTGATCGCGTGGGGAAGCCAGTCATGAAATGGGGTGTGTGGCAAGAATGAAGACCTTCTAGGAAATGATGGGTCTGAAGGTCTTGGTTGCCCACTGGGTGACTGGCATCTGCTGAGGCTCCATTTGGCCTGGTGTCTGTCCTTGGAGGAAGCACATAAGCTTGGTCACCTGGTCTTTGTCTTGAGGCTTGGTCTCCAACAGGTGTGTCTCCACCCACGGCTGAGATGTGTCTCACCTTTGTCCTGGCGCTCAGGAGGGCCGGGCCCCATCTGACTGCTGACAGTGCTTCTCCCTAGCTTAGCTGTCTATAATAGTATGTATTTGTTTTTCTTTTTAAATTGTACCACTCAGGACTGACCCTGTTTGATTACTGTTTTGTTTGTTCAGTGTTCACCAACTGCCACTGTGCAGTATCCATCTCATTCAGTCTTTCTCTGTGCTACTGCCCTATGTATGTTGTCCTTTATTCCTTTTTCATAATACTGGACTCCTGCATTCAATCTATTCTGCCAGAGATGATAATCTTTCTAATATATGTTTGAATAGATGCTGATTCATTGTAGGACAAGGAACTAGAGTTAGGGCCTCTCACACTTGGACATGCATCTGCCTTTCAATTTTACCTTCCACCAAGCTGTTTTTCTCCTCTTTCTTCCACTCAGTAGACACTCCCATAATACTACTACTTATTATTATTATTATTATTATTATTATTATTATTTTATTGATACAAGATCTCACTATGTAGTTCAGACTCATAGTGATCCTCCTGTTTCAGCCTCTCCAGTACTGGGATTACGAGCACCTACCATGCCACCCAGTTTTGGGGCTGGCATACCATGAAGTACTGGGGATTGGGTCCTTGCACTTGCCAGGAAGGCACCTAGACTGTTGAGCCATCTCCTCAGCCCCAAAGTATTATCTTTACCTAATATTTCAGTATTTAGCTTCACAACTTTTCAAACTTTTGCTAGTGTATGCCTCAATTAGTAAAAATCCTTTGAGGATGAAATTCTGCTCTTTCTAAAACTAAGCATCTCCTGGGCATGGTGGTGCACACCTGTAATCCCAGCATACAGAAGGCTGAGGCAGGAAGATTGCTGCAAGACCAGCCTAGGCTACAAAGTGAGGTCAAGGCCAGCCCGAGAACATAGAAAGACCCTATTTCTAAAAGACAAAAACCAAGCAAACAACTAAAACTAAGCATCTGAATGACTTCAGTGAGCCAAAGTAATCCTGTTTTGATGATTTATTTTGTACAGGCAGGGGCTGGGGAGATGGCTCAGTAGAAGGGCCTGAGTTTAATCCCCAGTTCTGGGGGAAAAAAAAAGAGAGAGAAAGAGAGAAAAAAGTGTGTTTTGTGTGGGGACACTGAACTCAGGACCTTGAGCTTGCCAGGCAAGTGCTTATGCCACAGAGCTATCACCTCCCTGGCTGGGTCTTGATGATCTTATGGAAAAGATTATTTTCTTTGGCCCTCTGTTCATGTGGTGCACCTTGGTGAGGAAAGGATAAAAATGTCTGTGGTAGACTGTGGAGGGTGGGGCAGTAGGTTGGAAAAAGCAAAGTGGACACAGGGGAATTAGAACTCTGGGTTTCTAGCTTTTCACTGTTTGATCTTTAAAATTAGCATTAAAGAAGTGTTAGCCTTAGCAAACATCACCTTAGTTAGTAAGGCAAGCAGGTAGATTTGTTTAAAGGGCAAGACAATGTTTGCTTTATTTTTCCTTAATTTGCATACCAAAAGGTGGAGTTTGAACTTCACTTTGGGAAATGAAGGTAGCCAGAGTGTCAGAAGAGAGGAAGGAGGGAAGCGGAGGTGACCACTTCCCTTACCGGTCTGCTGAGGGGCAGGTCTGCACTGCTGCTTCTGCAGGAACAGCTGGCCTGGCATCTGGGACCAGAAATGACTCCTGCCTCTCCCAGATAAATAGTTTAAATTCTTTTAATGGTAGCAGGAAATAATTTTGTAATTTTATGTTTTGGGATCTTATTTGTATGTGTATACTTTACAGAAAAACTATAATAATTGAGGAAGAGAAATGTTAACTTTTTGATGCTGTCATGGGTGTAGGAGCAATTCAGTAACCACGTGTAGAGTGTGCTTCAGCAGTTCCGTTTTCATGCCTCTCTACAGATTGCGCTCTCCATCCTTGCAGACACACTGGTAAGTGTGGGACATGAGGTGCTGGGACAGTCACTGTTTCAGGAAGAATATTTTTAGTGTACTCCTACTCTCATCAACTTGTTGCTAGATAGTGCTTTAAATTTACAATCAGAAGATGTGGCCAGGCATGGTAGCACGCCCGTGTAATCCCAGCACTCAGACAGCTGAGGCAGGAGGATCCCTGGGAGTTTAAGGCTAACCTGGACTATGTAGTGAGTTCAAGTCCGGCTTGGAGTACATAATGAGGAGACGCTGTCAGAAAAACCCAAAACCCAAAGCGAAGCAGAGCGGCAAACCAAACCAAACCAATGGAAGAAAAAATACAAAAAGATGAGTATAGTTTTTGAGGAGTTATTTCAGAATGAATTTGTTAGAGATTTAACATTTTTAATGTTTTTATGGTTACTGGTCCTACTCAGTGTTGATAGTTGAGAAATAAAAGTTCTTCCTGAAACTCATAAATAATTTTCAGTGTGTCTTTCCAAAAGTTAGTCAAATAACTATTGCCCACATAGTTGGAAAATAATTTTAGGACACTAAGCAGAGCCCTAACTATGTGAAAAAGATTCACTGGCTCCAGTATATTTGCTTGCTTTAGTTTTTTAAACTCAAGTATCTGGTTAAAAGCGAAGTATATGCACTGTTGCAAAACTGCTTCTCAAAATTGTTTTCCGATCCTAAGGATGTCCTGTTGAGGGTCTCTCTCCTGTTGGGATGTGGCTGAGCTGCAGATCAGGTGCTTAGTACGTGTGATACCCTGGCTATTGCTCTGAGCGCTAGACAGAAATACCAGATAGATGGTTGGTAGATAGGTAGACAGGTAGGTCGGTAGCTTGGTAGGTAGGTAGAAAGAGTGATCGATCCCTCCTTGCTCAGTGACTCATGAGCTTCTGCAGAGCCCCTGGGAACCAGGAATGTGTAGCTCACCATGAGCGCTTGCCTTTTGTCTGGATTCTCCCTTGATACTGAGTCCCGCAGGACATCTTGCTAAGGTCTCCTGGCTCTTGGGCCTCATCTGCCCATGCTGAGCCTGGGCGGAGGTGAGTGGTCAGTGGTCACCAGCGTGCCCTGGCCTGCTCCCCATTACAGTCGAGAGGGTCAGCAGCTGGAGCTGCTGAACGCTGCGCTTCCTGTCTCGCTTTGTGTCTCGAGGCCATGGGTGCAGCAGACCTCTTTGCATCTGTTTTTAGTATTTCAGAAAGTCTGAGGATGGAGTTGCTCTTTTAACTACCTAGTCAGAGAAATCTCACTGAGAATAAGGTAGAGGAGAGGAGACGAGGAAGGCAGGACTGCAGCCTTTCAGCTGTCTTCAGGCAGAGCTGCGTTGTCGCGTGCTGCAGCTAAGTGGACTCAGCAGTTTCAGAGAGGGTCAAGGCATTCCTCCTCTGCAGGGCGAGGAGGCAGAATAGGAATGGCCAGCACCACAGGCAAGAGCAGCAAGCTGTGGGGGGTCTTAGGGGCCGCAATTAAGGGTCAGGATTTTAGTCAGGCCTGGTGGCACATGCCTGTAATCCCAGCACTCAGGAGGCTGAGGCCAGAGGGCCATTGTGAGATCGAGGCCAGCCTGGGCTACAGAGTAGCTTAAGAACAGCCTGAGCTGTCTCTCAAAAAATAGACAAAAAGAAAAGAGGATTTTGTGTGAGGCAGGTGGGAGGGTGCTAGGTGGAGCTGTGTTGTGATGTAGGTCATGAAAGGGTGGACTTGGCTGTGATCTCTAGAACTGACTGTGTGATCAGGAAAGGATGCTGGAAGCAAAGCAGAAGCTACCGCAACAGTCACAGTGAAAGATGTTGGCTAGGGCCACAGTGCAGTTGATTGCACTGATGAAATCGAGCCAGTTACTGGATAAAATCTGAAAACAGAGGCAACAGGATTTGCAGAAAGATTGGGTATAGAAAGTAAAACAGAGGAGTTAAGAATGACTCCCATGTGAGTGTAGCTGTCAGCCTGGAATTGTCACGTAGGGAGAAGAGGGTTGTAAGAGGAACAGACTTAAAAGGTAGAGGGAGGTCATCTTAGGATATGGTGGTGTGGTAGACTGTCGTGTCCTGCTGGTCGTGCTGAGCAGTGTGTGAGCTCTGATGGTCCGGAGTTCAGGCCAAGGCTTGAGTTGGTGCTAGAACTGTGGCATGATTAGCGTGTTAATACTCTCAGTGCCATTATTAACAGTCACTAGAGTTCTTACGGCCGTAAGACCAGGAACAGTAATATGCAAAGCTGGAAGATGAGAGTAGCTAGAGAAAAGGTTCAAGAATCAGTCTGTAGGAATTTCTGATGTTACACACAAAGATTGAAGTGAGTGACACCTGGCCAGCTGTGTCATGTGATGCTTCATGCTCAAGGACATAAAGATTGGAAGTTGGCCATGTGACTTAGCAGTGTGGCGCTTCTTGGTTATCTTGGGGGATGGGGCTGTACGCCCGGCAGAAAAGGGTCCAAGAGAGGATGTGATGTGAGGCGACAGCAGTAGGGAGTGTGGATGGCTAAGGGGGTGGTCCCAGAGTAAGAGGGAAAATTGACAGTACCAGGCAAGGAAGGGGAAGTGTGGAGGGAGAGAAAAGGGAGGGGAGAGAGAGAGGGGGGTGGGAAGAGCTGAGGGAGAAGGGAGAGTGATAGATTTTTGTCCTTGTTTGACTGAAGGGGTACAGGATCCAGAGGGTGAATAAAGATGTGTGTCTTAAATACAAATAGAGATAATTTGGCCTTAGTCACAGAACAAAAGGCAGAATATATGGCATATATCCAGGCTGAGTGTGGTGGTGCACGCCTATAATTGCAGTACTCAGGGATTGAGGCAGGAGGAACACAGCAAGTTTGAGGCTAGCCTCGGGTACATGGAGAATTCAAGCCCAGTATGAACTACATAGCGAGACCCTGCCTAAAAACAAAAACAAAAAACAGAACACTCAGTATGACACCCATCCATAATGGTAGGTAATTATGGTTATGGGATCTTTTTTTTTTTTTTTTTTTGCAGGGCCAGGGATTGAACTCAGGCCCTTGCACTTGCCAGGGAAGTGCTTATTCTACTGAGCCATCTCCCTGGCCCGCTTATGGGATCTTGAGGAATATTTATACCTTAAAATGAGGAAATTTGCATTTTTAGACAGATGAATACTGTCTTGAGTGCATGTTTTTTTTTTTTAAGAATTGTTTTTGTACTGGGGATCAAACTCAGGACCTTGTGCTCGCCAGGGAGGCAGTTAGGCCACTGAGCTACATCCCCGGCCCTTGAATGCATATTATGTAGTATGGTTGGAAATAAAGATGGCACTTGAAAAGAAATTTGGAGTTACTTGTCTCTGTCTCTGTTTTTCTCTGTTTCTCTCTTGTTCCTGTCTCTGTCTTTGTCTTTCTCTCTGTCTCTGTCTTTCTCTCTGTCTCTCTGTCTCTGTCTCTCTCAGTCTCTCTCTCTCTCTCTTTCTCTCTGTTTTTCTGTTTCTCTGTCTCTTTCTCTCTCAATCTCTCTCTGTCTCTCTGTCTCAGTCTCTGTCTGGCTCTGTCTCTGTGTATCGGTCTCGGTCTTGGTCTTGGTCTTTCCATTTTGCTGTTTTGTTTTCATTCAGATCTGTGACTCCTAGAAACTCGAGTTTCTCTTCTGCAAGGTGTGTCACTGACACTAACCTTCTACGGCACTTCTGTTCAGGTCTGACCATGAGTAAACCTCTGAGCAGCCTGCTTGGCTGTAGGTGAGGCCCTGCCCTTCCTTCCAGAGGAGCCCTTCCTGGGCCCTGGCGGGAGCAGGGCTGTGGGGAGAGGCCCCAGAGAATGCTGAAGCAGCCAGATTTTGCTGGGTTGCCCCTCCCAGTCTGTGAGCCTTGAGCAGACATTTTTTTTGCCCAGTCACTTTTTGATAAGGTTCTCCATAAGTCAGTCATGCTTGCACAAGTCCCCACTTAAGAGCCACAGAGGACGTCTGTGTCATCCTCAGAGGAGTTTTTATACTTCACTCTGTACATCTGTAAGCCAGGCCCTGGGTTTCTGAGCGCTCTGAGTGGCTTGAGCAAACCCTTGGAGGTCCGAAGCCTGGTAGAAGGACCAGGGATTGCAGCTGGCATCAGAGTTGGGGCAGAGTCTGCAAGCCGACAGTGTCAGAACTGAACTGCTGTCCTTTGTGTACCTGCTGGGGAGGCAGCCCTGAGCCTTTTGTGGTGCTACAAGTATTGTGTGTGACTGTGATTTGAGAGCAGATAAAAACATGGGCATGGTGTCACGTGCCTGTAATCCCAGCACTCAAGAGGTTGAGGCAGGATTATTCTGAGCTTGAGCCCAGCCTGGGCTACGAAGTGAGCACAAGGCCAGCCTGAACGGCATAGTGAGAGCCTGTCTCAAAAAGACAGGAAAAAAAAAAAAAAAGCAACTTATTTTTCCTAATACAATACTTATGGCCTGTTTTTATTAATGTCAAGAGGGAAGTGGTTAAAAAAAAAAAAAAGAAGTGGTAACAATGGTATTTTATAACTCTACCAACTAAATAACTTCAATGAAAACTCCCATCCAATTAGATTATTTCTGATTTTCAACTAGTCCTTTAAAAACAGCATGAACTGGAAAGCAAAATAAACCTGCTCTGGACAGGTGGTCTGATAAAACAGCAACAACCTTTGCTGTAAGGCTTACTGCTCTTCCTGTCTTAAAGATATGTATAGACCTTATCACTTTAAAGCTAAAGACCTGAGGGAGCATTCTTGTCAGCATTTGAACTCAAAACAATCTTTACATGAAGCCAGTGTGTTCTGGGAAGATCCCCCAGGTGCTAAATGATCCAGGGAGAAACTCTTTGACAATCCCATTTGCTGCCCATGCCTGCTCTAATCCGCAGACCCCTAGGAAGGCCTGTCTCTCTGGGGCTGTCCGCTGGGGCTCCTGGGCAGAGAGCTCTGATGGAGGCGAGTACTGGTCTTTTCTGCACTCCTTTCCTCTTCCCTCCTGGTGCATTTGCTTTTTACTGGCTGTGTCCTGCCCTCTGTAGCCCTCTCAGGGCACATAGGGCTATCAAGCAAAGCGATTATCCGTTCACTTTTTAGTAAATCTACCAGTTAAAGAATTTAAATCCAAATTAAGACTTCACATGTAAGAAACAATAAGCATTTTAATATTTGTGAAAGAAATAATGGGATTTTCAAAAATCTTTTACACTTCTTTTAAATCCTACTTCTTTATTTTATTTATTTATTTATTTATTTATTTATTTATTTATTTATTTATTTATTGGTGGTACCAGGGATCAAACTCAGGGCCTTGCACTTCCCAGGCAAGTACTGAGTTATCTCCCCAGCCCCAAATCATACTTTTTATTTGATTAAAAAAATAGGTTGGGGTTTGAGAGGGTGGTGACAGCCCTTTTCTAGCATCTCTGAGGTCCTGGGTTCAGTCTCTAGTACTGTGAGGAAAAGGGAAAAACAAGGCTTAGAACAACATGGTATTAGATAACTAAGTCTTTTTCCAGACTTATGAACAAATGTTAAGTAGGTTGCAGATAAAGATCTCAGTTGGGCAAAGCTATTTAATGTAATGATTACAAGTTTGGACTTGGGGTCACACAGGATTCAAAACTCTGCCTTTACAACTTGTTTCCTTCTGGTCTGTTTGGACAGGTGGCCTTAAGCCCTGATTTCCCAAGTCACACGGTTTCTCTCACAGGAGAAATACAAAGTATAAATGAAGAACAAAATAAAGGATAGAGGACAGAAATAAGGACAGAACACTCTCCAGGGGGAAGCAGTTCAAAGATGGAGGGAGGAGGGGGGACAGCAATGGGGAAAGGCACTGAGACGCGTTTTTAGAGCACCAGCTCGCAGGAGGAGAAGAGAGAAGGGGCTCAAGAGCTGGGTGACCCGGCAGCGGAGGGAAGTGGTGCAGGTACCCGCCAGCAGGAGCACAGGCCGTGCCTACCTTCAGACACCCCCAGCAGGAATATGGGCTGGTGCCTACCTCCAGACGCCCCCAGCAGGAGCCCGGGCTGGTGCCTACCTCCAGACGCCCCCAGCAGGAGCGCAGGCCAGGTGCCTACCTCCCAGACTTTCAGAAGTTAAGCGGGACAGTAAAAAGTAGCCTGCTGTAATTCCTAGTATACAGTGAATAGCTTAGGAAACAGTGTGATTTTATTTCTTTGGCGAGCTAGGAGAAGGAATTGTCAATTCCTGTTGTTGTGTGATATGCATATGTATATGTACATACATAACCAAGTTAGTAGAGGCCAGAAAACCTTTTTGTGGATGAAATGAAAACTTTATTAAATATTACAGATTTTATTGGCTTGCCTTTAAGACAGTGATAGAGTACCTCTTGAATGACAGTCTAGTCTTTCTTTTTGGTGTGTATATCCTTTTTATTTATTTTTTATTTTTTATTTTTTTGGAACCGGGGATTGAACTCAGGTCTTTGTGCTTGCCAGGGAAGCGCTTATTCCACTGAGCCATCTCCCCGGCCCCTTTGTATATCCTTTTTATGAGGGATTTTATTTGAATTCTTGTTTTTCCTATTTAATTCTTAGGAGAACTGTGTTGCCTGACTTGGATTGAACTTGAGGTCACTTTGTTAAACGATCCTCTGCCTCTGGTCAAAATTTTCAGCTTCCGTTTGGGGATCTTTAGAAAGAGGCACAATGTGAGAGATGTATTTTAAAAGACTTAGGGTTGGGTCAGACTGCTTACCACTTAATCATGAGTGCCATCTTGAGTGTGCTTTTGTTCACTTCAAGATCTCAGTAACACTACCCCAGGCCTGGGACCGAAGAGCAGACGAGCTGTGAGCAGAGTTGAACCATTTTACGCAGGTCTTTCTGGAAAAGGGACTTTTTATTGGTCTAACTTAGTTTTTGGAAATTTGAATATTATTTTCTTAGCCAGTGTTTGGGGTCCAACCATCTCTTGGTAGAAAAATGAATTAAGTTCTTACCTTTTTTTCCCCCAGAAGATCAATAAACTTTAAAGAAACAACTTTTAAATGTAGCACAATCACAGAGTTATGTAATTTCCAGATTTAGTCTTAGGATAATAAATTAATGGAATTTGAATCACCTGAAATCAGTTAATACTTTGCTATTACCTGTTATATTCTGATTCTTTATTGTTTTTTGTTTTGTTTTTTGCAGTACCAGGGATTGATCTCAAGACCTTGTGATTGCCACATGTTCTCACATATTTTGATATTTTAACATTTGCAAAATCTTGAATTTTTGAAGTAAACTGGGATATTTATTTATTTGATACAGGGTCTCACTATGCAGCTTGGACTTGTAGTGATTCTCCTATTTTCAGCCCTCCCAGTGCTGGGATTTCAGGTATGTGCCGCCATGCCTGGTCATGGTGGCCGGCTCAGTGCCCCCACGGGACAGGGCCAGCACCGGGGATCAAACTGGTCCCTGTGTTTGCCTAAGCAGGCATTTAGTCGGCTTAGCTATCTCGCCAGCCCTTAAACTGGGATATTTAGTCTCCAAAGAATACAGGGCTTTCTCTAGTGCAGTGTTTATTTTGGCTAAGTTATCTTAGTAAAGCTTGTATTACTATATTTGAAATATTTATGATTTTTTTTACCTAAAAATCTGTAAGAAGATTACATAATGAATTCTAACAATTCAGGTTGTAGTTTCAATTTTTCTGATAATTTTGAAATAGTTTAAAAATGTGTAATAAACTTACTTATTAATGAAATATTTGCTTTTTTGGCTAGCATACTTAGTTTTACCAGTTTAGTAAGTTAGTATTTGTGTTCATTATATCTGAGACTCAAGTGATAATGGGCTTAGCTTTAAACATTGATTGATTCATGGACATTTCTTATGTTTTATTTAGAAATTACTGGGTAGAAATGGTCAGTCATGAAGACCAGCGGTGTGAGTGATTAGATCTCCAGACGGCGAGCTGTAGTTACAAGAGATAGCTTTCTTTTTTGTTTTCTTATCCTGGAAAACAATTGATCCCTGTATTTTCCTAGTAAAATTTAAACCTAGAATAGTGCCTGGTACATAGTAATTACTCACCGAATGAATGAATGAATGAATGAATGAATGAAAACCAATCAATACCAATCAAAATTGCTTCATTCAATTAGGTCATCCGTTTTTAGAATTTGTTAATCTTGTCTTGTGTTCATATTTCTTTGTCCTAAGTTTGGACTTGGTGGTGATACTTTTTGCTCATTATTAATGAATCTTTGTTTCTTCTAACAGCAAAATATTCAAAACATTTCCAATGCTAATGTTTAAGTAAGGCATGACATAGTATTGTAGTAATAAAAATACTCATACTTTATATAACTGGCTGAAGATTAACTTGCAGATGTTTTTGTAGAAAGGATTTCCTGAGGTAATTTAGTGATAAAGGAAATCTTGCTGAGAAGTTAAAAGAAATTCTTTTATAAATGTTTAAAAAGTTTTTGAGAGGTCTTAGGGGTCACTTAGTTGCTTAGATTGGGTTTGAGCTTGCTGTCTCAGCTTCTGTCTCAGCTTCCCAGAGTTCGGGGAGTACAGGTGCGCACTACTATACCCAGCTTAGAAGATTTTGAGAAATTATTACTCCTGTCCCAGATTCTGGTTCTTCCTCCTCTTCTTCCCACTTCTGCTTTGTCTTCCTCTTCTTTCTCCTTTTCCTTTTCTTCTTGATACCACTTTTTTTTTTTTTTTTTTTTTTTTTTTTTTTTATGGAGTCTCTTTGCCTGTGCTGGTCTTTAACTCAGTCTTCCTGCCTTAGCCGCCCAAGTAGCTGGGATTACCTGTGCGCCACTATATTTGGCTGTTTTTGAGGCTATCTCGTACAACTGAGCTATGAATCTGAAATGCTGGATGAGAGATTGTGTGAAGTGTGTTTGAAATGTACCTGCCGAGGCCAAGTCAGTGTCTGGACACCCGTGAAGCTAATTGCCCCCAGGATACACTGACACCGTGAGGGAGTCTCCAGTTTAAAGCTGTGTGCCAAGGGTGCAGGGGACACTGTTTTCATCAGCAGGGACAGGACCCCCGAGAGGCAGGAGCCGACTGTTTAAAAGGTAACTTTGATGCAGCTACCTAACCTCTCCAGCCCTGCCCGGCTAGAACTTAAGATTCTTCCAGGACGAGGACGTGGCCACTTCATTTCCCTTCTCCAGTGCTCTTTTTCCTGTTAGCTGGAATGGTCTCTGGGGCCAGGCCACTTGTTTCTCGTGCCCAGCATTCTGTTCCCAGCGACTAGCAGCAGCATGTGGTGCGTGGCTGGCTGACATGAGTTGATGGAGTAGCGCAGGTGGCCCTGGGGGGTCGGCAGCCCTGCTTAGCACTGCCTGCATCTGGTACTTTCAGCTAGTACTCAGTTTCTAATATCCTAGCTAGTAAGATGTAAGGTGGTGGCACTGCGCAGTGCTGTGTCACAGCTGTACTTTAGAAAAGGTAACCTTTGAAGGCAATGCGACCAGGGCAGGTGCTGGCTTGTGTGTTATCGTGTGATCTTCCCATCCTGCTGTGGCACAGGGACGGTCACTGGAGCCCCGAGGAAAAAGTACACGGTGTGTTGCCCTTGCCGCTCCTCTTTCTGGTGAGCTGCTCCCCGTGCCCCGAGGAGCCTCCTGAGATGGCCTTTTCCCCTGTGCACAAGAATACCGCAGACAGCGCTGCGCGTCCTGCAGAGGGGCAGTTGCTGTCTCCCGGCGACTCAGTGCTTCTGTTTATCAGTTTTATGAGTACTGGAGTGCTGACTAAAATGACAGAATCCATGGTCAAGTAAGTAATAAATGTAATTTTTGGTGGATGGTGGGGAATTAACGCAGTTTTCTTTCTCTTCTTGGAAGAACTTTGGGAATTTTAAAGAATTTAACATTTCTTGCCCAATGTAGTGGCTCATGCCTGTAATCCCAGCACGTGAAGCTGAGGCAGGGGCCACCACAAGTTCCAGGCCAGACTTGTGAACACAGTGAGTTCAAGGCCAACTTGAACTGCATGGAAAGACCTTGTCTCAAAACACACACACACACACACACACACACACACACACACGCACCAAAAAAAAAAAAAAATTAAAAAGGCTTCCACTGGGATATGAGACCCTAATATGCTTAGTAAGAATAAGTGTTTATAGGGCCAGAGAGATAGCTCAGTAGAATAAGCACTTGCCTGGCAAGTGCAAGGTCCTGAGTTCTATCCCCCGTACCACAAGAAAAGAAAAAAAAAAAAAAAAAAAAAACCTCAAGAGTAAGTGTTTATTGCATAGATTTTCTGGGACCAGATAATAACATATTTAGAAAGATTTTATCCTTTGTGGAATAAATCAGGTCTCATTAATGAATGTGAGTTTATAGTATAAATATTTATGATTCTAAAACCTATTAAATGAAGGCTTATTTAAAAAGTATAGAAATCAGTATTGAATTTTAATGTTAATTGTATTTAACGTGTTTGGATGAGGTGAGATCCTCAGCCTCCTCCAGATTTTGTACCTCACTGTTGCGCGGTCACGTGCTGGAAGCTGAACCTGCTCCGAGAATGGTGAGTGACTGCTGATGAGGCTTGGTTGGCTGTCTCATGTCATATGTTCTAGTGTGGAGCCTACATGTGGATTTTTAGGTTGAAAATGCTTTTTTTTGGTCATTTTGAGAAAAGTTCTCACTATGTAACTTGCAAGGATCTTGCTGCCTCAGCCTCCTGAGTGCTGGTAATACAGGCGTGCATTCCATGCCCATGAAAACAGCTTTTTAAAAGGATTTTAGGGGAATCTTAGTTCTCTTTCCCATCTTGCAAGATGGCGGGTGAAAAAACTGAGAAGCCAGACACTAAAGAGAAGAAACCTGAAGCCCAGAAGGCTTCTGCCAGTGGCACTGGTTAAAAGGGTAAGGTGAAGAAGGCAAAAAAGTCCAAGAAGGGGCAGCCCCACTGCAGCCGAAATCCTGTCCTAGTTAGAGGAATTGGTAGATACTCCCGATCTGCCATGTATTCCAGAAAGGCTTTGTACAAGAGAAAGTACACAGCTGCTAAATCAAAGGTTGAGAAGAAAAAGAAGGAGAAAATTCTTGCTACCATCACAAAACCGGTCGGTGGGGACAAGAATGGAGGTAGCCGGGTGGTTAAGCTTCGAAAAATGCCTACATACTGCCCTACTGAAGATGTGTCCCAAAAGCTCGTGAGCCACGGCAAGAAACCCTTCAGTCAGCATGTGTGGAAACTTCGAGCTAGCATCACTCCTGGCACCATCTTGATCATCCTCACCGGGCGTCACAGAGGCAAGAGAGTGGTCTTCCTGAAGCAGTTGGAGAGTGGCTTGCTACTTGTGACTGGGCCTCTGAGCCTTAATCGTGTTCCTCTACGAAGAACACACCAGAAATTTGTCATTGCCACCTCTACAGAAATTGACATCAGCAAAGTGAAAATCCCCAAACACCTCACTGATGCTTACTTTAAGAAGAAGAAGCTGCGGAAGCCCAGACACCAGGAGGGCGAGATCTTCGACACCGAGAAAGAGAGATACCAGATTTCAGAGCAGCGCAAGGTGGATCAGAAAGCGGTGGACTCACAGATTTTGGCAAAAATCAAAGGTGTTCCTCAGCTCCGGGGCTACCTGCAATCCGTTTTTGCTCTGGCAAATGGAATTTACCCTCATAAATTAGTGTTCTAAATTTCTTACTAAGAACCTAATTAAATACCTGATACAAAAAAAAAAAAAAAAAAAGGATTTTAGAAACATAGCTTTGTTGACTTAGCAAGCTGTTGTAAATATGACCTTTGGCTCCTGCTCTTGCATCTTTCTTTCTCACCTCTCTGGCGTCCTGAGGGTGCTGTTGACTGCCTGTATGTCTCCTGCTTGCTTGAGTGTGTAGTGGCTACTTTAGCCAGAGTCTTAGAAACTCATTCTTAGTTCTGGTGAATTTTCTTTGGATATTTCAAAGCATTCTTTCTGTTTGGGAGCTGAAGGATTTTTTTTTTTCCTGATATTTTGGTGTCAATTCATTTTATTTACTTTTTTTTTTTTTTTTTTTTTTTTGGCAGTACCAGGGATTGAACTCAGGACCTTGTACTTGCCAGGCAAGTGCTTATTCTACTGAGCCATCTTCCTGGCCCACATTATTTTCCTCCTCCACATTCTTTTTCTTCCTTACTTTTTCTTTTTTCTTATGTCAGAAAGCTTGACTCCATTTTATCTTCTGTAGTTTCCGATGAGTATTTCATTTCTACTGTTGTAAAAAAAACATGCTGATGCATTTTAGATTGGTAAGAAGTACTGTCCTCACAGCTGCTGCAGTAGGGCTGTGCTGCAGCATGACAGGGAGTGTGGACAGCAGCTCAGTTCCTGTGGTCTTGGGACCAGGAGGGCTTTCCGAGCTTAGTCCGCCTGCATGGATGGCTTCTCACGGAGGCTCTCGTCCTGGCCACAGACTGCCACCTCTTCTCCATGTGCGCACGTGGCTCTTCCTTGGCGCCTGTGCATGGAGCATCTGTTTTTCTAAGACCACCTATGATTAGAGCCCTGTGCTTTTGACTTCATTTACCATAATTATATCCTAAAAGCCCTGTATTCAGAGATAGTTACATTGAGGGTAAGGTTCCAACAAATGAATTTTGGGCGAGCACAGTTCAGTCGCATACAGTTTATAACAGAGGGCATCATGAAAGGGGCGCAAGGTGGTACTTAGCTGAGAATACAGCAAAGACAGCTGGGAACTTATGGCTGAGAGCAGAGTGGGAGTGCGGCTCCAAGTCACTGGAGGAGTGTGAAGGGTGAGGTGCCTCTTCCCGGACAGAGGGCGGGGTCTTGCCAGGGTACAGGACTTACCGGGACACCTAGCGGGAGGGTTGTCTTTAAACCAATCCAGATTTCTTGCTGCACCTGGGTTGTGCAGACCTAGAGAGACTGTCTTTGCTCAGTTTGTCTGTGCACACTTTATTGTTCCTGGCTATTCCCAGTCGCCAGAGGGTCCAGCACACAAGACCCCAGCTTCCCTGGCCTAGGGGCGGGCCAGAGCATCTGCTCAGCAGCGAGAAGTGCGTGCGTCACGGTGAGGCGAAGAGTCCCTTACTTAGTCTTTGCGTACTCTATTTTACCTTTCTCTTTAGATCCAAGTACTGGAAGTGCCTTGTACCATGATACTTGTGTTCTTGGAGGGTGTTACAGTAAACTGGGTTGGTTTTCATTTTCTCTAATTGCTGCTTTGAGCTTTATCTGTCTTGGGTTATCGTTCAACCATTTGATTCCTAACTTTCAGTACATGGTTGCCCTCCACCCCCATTCTCCCATCGCCAGGGGCTCATTTCTTTTTAAGGAATGAGATTATTGTAGATTTGGGGCTTTAATGAAGGCATAGCCCTTAGGTATGTGCCTTCTTACTTTCTAGCACTAGAAAGCTTCAGTGCACCAATTGAAATGGAAAAGAAGGGGCTGGGGGTAGCTCAGTGGTGTAGGCTCCTGCCTGGCAAGCACCAGGCCCTGAGTTCATCCCTGGTACCAAAGGGTGTTCAGCCCTGAGTCCAGGCACAGTTGCCCAGGCCTGTAAGCCCAGCGCTGGGGAGACTGAGGCAGGAGGATTACTGCCAGTCTGAACTGCCTAGCGAGACCCTGTAGCAAATAAATGAATAAACACTTTTTACAAATATTAAAATGGAAAAGAGAATAGTTGATGGGAATTGTCTTTTTTATTGCTTTGAGGAGTTTTTGCTCTACTGTGAGTTTTAGTTTTATTTTTAGATTTTTTTCAGGTGGTTATTCCTAAAGCAGCACCCCTCACTGTGTGTAATTTATTTTTGTGTTTATACCTACTGTCATTTTAGTGTTGGGGATTGAATTTAGGGCCTTTATACAGAGCTCCATCCTCAATATCTTTTAATAAAAAATTATAATAATTGTAATTGTTATTTTCTTAAATTTTGAATCAGGGTCTCACTGGATCACCAAATTTTCCAGGCTTGATTTAAGTTCGTGATGCTCCTGCCTCAGCCCTCCAGAGTCCGGGCTTCACGGCATACCATGTTGCCCAAGTTTAGTCTTGAAGTTGGCTGCAGCGCAGGCGGGGAAACCAAGGGGCAGCTGGCACCTGCTGGTGCCTTTAGAGCGCTCATCTCAGTTTAGGTCACTTAATCCTTGCGGCAGTTCTGCAGGGTAAGTGATAGTGTCCCACCACTGAATGAGGGTGGAGATAGAGATCAGAGAGGGTGAGTACCTGGCGTCTGAGCCGCTGGCTTGGTGGAGCTGAGTTTCAAGCCGAGGTTTTCAGAGTGTTCAACTACTGTAGTCCAGTCTCTCCTTTTACTCCTTGCTGAACAGTTCATTCATTCACCAGCAACTATTGGGTTGCCTATTGTGTGCTGTGCCTGGGGGCCACAGGGAGGAGCCGTCTGGGCCCTGATGCAACTGAATGACTGGGTGACACCTTTCGGTCAGGACGATTCCTGGTGATCTGTGCAGTGGCGAGAGGGCAAGAGGCAGCCACAGCTAACCACCCAAGTCTGGTAAAGGTGACATTGGGCGGATTGGCGCAGCAGAGCTGGGCCGATTGGAGATGCCCCTTGGAAGAAAGCCAACATAGCGGGTGGCAAGAGGGCTGGGCATGGGGCTTAGTGGCACCGTTCTTGCCTGAGGGTGGTATAAGAATTTGCAGGAAGCTGGAGGAATTGTATTTCAGGCCAGGTTTGATTTGAACTGAGCATCGTTGTTGCCTTTACTGGTACGAGGAAGAATACAAGCTCAATGGTGGCCTGAGGAAATAGCATAATAGTGTCTGTTAGACAGGTCCCTGTGGCGCAAGCTGTGCACAGACCGGCGAGCACCTGGGAGCTCTGGGAGGGTCTCAGTCAGAGAAATGAATTCGGGCATCACTTACATGTAAGCCATGAGACAGGAATGATCAGGGAAGGCATGCAGATGAGGGTGGTGTAAGTAAGAAGCGGTGTGACTGCCTTCCTTCCTGGAGACCTTCCACGTGACATGCTGGCCAGGTGGCTCCTGGGCCTAAGCCCTTGCTGCTCTGGGAGCAGTACGTTCTGGCTGCTACGTTGACGCCACCGCCCAGCAGCAGCCTTTTCACTGAGCCGCTGCGCCTGGGGGGCATCCGAGTGGGCCCAGGTGTGAGGAGCAGTATGGCCCACGAATCAGCTCTTCATTAAGTACAGAGAAACAGTGAGGCAGAGAGTTCCAGTTGTGTGCTGGAATGGAAACGTCCGGGGTCGTTCGTGGCCGACGTGCTGCTGTTAGGCATTAGTCTTGCTGGGTACTAGCTTTAAAAACAAAATATTTGGGGTGTCATACACTCTCTGAGTTACTCTCCATAGGATTATAAATGTTGTTTCTCAGAATGCCAAGTATGTGAGAAGCCTTATGATTGAAAAATCAGATTGAAATTAACAATAGGTAAGAACTGGAAATAGTCCAGGTGTCCACCAGCAGGACAACAGGAAATGACTGTGGGACAGTCAGTCTGTGGACAGCATGGTTGGATATGTTGAATATCAAAATATATTGCTACATGAAAGAAGCTGGACACAAAAGAATACAAACTGTGTGATGTTCCCTGAAGTTCAAAGAGAGGCAAAGATGAGCGGAACAGTGGGGTACCTGTGGGTGGGGACCCACCAGAGGCAGCTGTGAGGCAGCTTTCTGGGGAGGCAGAAATGTTCTCTACCTTGTGTCTAGGGTGTGTTAAGTAAGTTACTCCTTGGTACCCACGCATCAACTTGTGGGCTGGGATTTGCACGCATCACTGTATGTAAGTCTTACTTCAGTGAAGCAGTAAGACAAGAGTAGCAGCCCTCAAGCTGAGGGACTGTGAGGAGGAGTGCAGGGAATCTCTTATCCCTGCAGGTCCGCAGTGGCCTGGCTTTCCACTCGTAGCTAAGCGCACTGGCACGGTTGTGCTGCTGATGACTCCATCTTAGTAGTTTCTCTCGTTGCTGAGGCAAATAGCTGACCCTCAAAGTTAAAGGTGGAAAGCTTTGTGTAGCTCCCAGTTTGCAGAGCAGTCAGCCCATGGTCTGCTGGCCCCGAGGCAGGGTGGATGGCAGGCAGGACGCGCTGAAGGGAGACGTTCGTGGTGGAAGAAGGCAGCAGAACAAGCCAGGGACTACTGCAGCTTCTTCTACCCTAAGTCTTATCCACCTGCTCACCACAGGCAGCACTCGCACCCTTAATCTCAGTGTCTTTGATCCTAGCACTGCCTCCTGAATTAATCGCAGTGTCACACACTCTGGGATCAGCCACCTCTGAAAGAGCCCTCCTTGTGACCACAGGAGGCTTTGGGGACATCTAGAGATAAGCCATAGCAACTCCTTGATTCATTGTGCACACGAGGTTGCTTTAGGTAGTAAAAGGGATGTGACTGTAAATTACACTGAAACCACAGGTAAGAGCTGTGACTGTTTCTGTTTCTTACTGGTTGCGCGTGGTTCTGCGCTACAGGCTCAGCTGAAGGCAGGTGGCGCTGCGGCCAGTGTAACCTGTGGGCAGTGCTGACCTGTCGGTCCCTTCCGGAAAGGTGGCTAAAGGGAGCAGGGCCAGTGAGGTGAGAAGGCCAGGTGGGACATGTTGGGGGCAAGGAGAGATGTGTGTCTCTAAATTGCGATTAGTGACCTTTTAAAAAAGATTTTTAATGTTTCAATGCTCTCTTTGTTCCTTGCAGAAGCTAGTGCACAGTGCTGCCAGACATGGAGGACGGGAAGCCCGTGTGGGCCCCACACCCAACAGATGGGTTTCAGATGGGCAGCATCGTGGACATTGGCCCCGACAGCTTGACAATCGAGCCCTTGAACCAAAAAGGCAAGGTGAGTTTCTCGGGAAGAGTTTCAAATGTGATTCCTTTATACAAGCAGGGATACTTTCAAAAGAGATACATGTTTCTCTTCTTACAGAAGTAAGATATTCTTGGCAGAATAAAGGCAAAAAAATACCCTAAGTTAATCTTAGTGTTTTCAATGGGCTTTTTTGATTAAAATAAGAAGTTGTGCCATGAGACCATAAAATGAGACCAATTTAGTGAGACTTTCATAGTCCTGTTCTTAAGTAGTTAAGTGATAAAATCAAAACAACCTTCATCTTCTTTATGCCCCTTTTCTGAAATTGATAGTATACCTGTGATGTGCTCAACACATATGATGTAAAAGCATAAGCTGTGAATGGAGCTGTGTTATCAGCTTTTGCTTTTGCTTGACCTTTGTATGTCCTCTCTCTGTCTCTGTCTGTCTCTGTCTCTGTCTGTCTCTGTCTCTCTCTCTCTCCCACTCTCTCTGGATACTTTATTAAACTAGTTAGTATGGGATTTGAATAAATACGTTTGTGTTGAGTAAAAACACTAAGTCTTAAACTGTAGCATGAAAGTGCACTTCAGTTCTGTATGGTGTGATTTATTTCCCTTTATGCTGAGGCACAGGCTGGGCAGTGTCACAGAGTAGAGGTTTGCGGGGAAGTGACCAGAGCTGTGAGCTGCTTGTGGAGGCGGATCCTTTGTGACTCCCTCTCTTACTCTCCACGAGGAACGGGCAGAGTCTGTTTTTGTAGGACAGCTTCACTATCTCCCGTTTAACAAATATTCCTGATAAATATGTCTTCTGACTGAATTAAACTTGTGGATATCATTTCTGTTTGCTTTACACTCTGCAAGTGTTCATGAATAATTTATATTCCACTGATACATGGTTAACTAATGCCATATGACTCTATCCTTTTGGGAAC
Source organism: Octodon degus (assembly GCF_000260255.1). Classification (NCBI taxonomy): domain Eukaryota; kingdom Metazoa; phylum Chordata; class Mammalia; order Rodentia; family Octodontidae; genus Octodon; species Octodon degus. The sequence goes on from NW_004524637.1 coordinate 4,117,360, forward strand.
CTTAGAAAAACAAGATCTCTCCTGAGGTCTTTTCAGAGGGAAAACTATCTGTTACTGTAAACAACCCAGGAACCAAAATGCATAATATAGAATGTGCCATGTTGGAGGAGGCCAATTAAAGATGCCTTCAGGGAAGAAGAGAAAAAGTGTTTTTAGATTTTCTTCTTATTATAGTCACCTATTTGTATTTACAGTGTAATACATGTGAAAAATAAAATAATTTTTAGAAGTTTAATTATCTTACGCGTTGGAAAGCATCTGCTTTTTATTTAACATGTTTTTTAAGCACAAGGCTATTAGAATTAGAAGGCTAAAATAAAATGAAAATTATATTTCCTAGGAATTTTCTCTTATGTGTACAGGTGACAAAATAATTCAGTTAAAAAATGAGAGGCTGGGGAGGTAGCTTGGAGGTCTAAGCGCCTACCTGGCAAGCACAAAGCTCCAGATTTGATCCCTGGTACCATGTACCATGCCGGCCCCCAAAACTGGGCGTGGTGGCACACGCCTGTAATCTCAGCTCTGAGCAGGCTGAGACAGGAGGCTCATTGCAGGTCTGAGCTGCACAGTGAGACCCTGAATCAACTAGCTAAATAAAAGATTTAAAAAACCCCTTGATTTATGAGGCTATATATTTTTTAATATTTTAAGTATATTTTAATGTACTTTAATAGTGCCTTATTAGTATTAATCAGGTGCCTATAGACCAAATTGTAAGTTTAAATTATGGAGTCATGTGACTTATGGATTTGGAGATAATTCTATAGGCTAACCTTTATTTTCCTTTTTCATAAAAATTTTTTGAGGATTAACACATTATCAAGGATTACTTTTAATCTTTGATTTCCACCCTTTCTGATTGAAGTCTTAATAAATTGCCACGTGTCATAATAACCAGATGCTTAAAATGACCCACAAGAAAAATAACAACTTTGCTGAGATAATTCATGATCTTATGAAGATCATCAGCCCTAAACATACATATAAAAAGTGAAGTCCATGAAGTGGTCGACCAGTTACCAGAGACCAGCGATGTGCTGGAGTTGTGGAGGTGCAGAGCAGGGAGAGGCCTGTGCTCTGGTGCTTTGTATTCCATAGTAAGAAAGATTTACATTTCATTAGGTGTGTGTATGGTGTATGTTTGAGTGTGTAAGAAATACATTTTACATGTCCACAAGTGTGTGTTGTGTATCATAAACAAAACGGCTGATCAACTGAAACATCACTGGCACGTGTGATACTCTTTAAAATGCTATCTTAACCCTCTGAGTTGATTTTTGTTCCTTGTTTGCAGCAGACTGGCCGTCAGGTGAAATCCCAAAACCTCTGTCACTTGAGGGACTGCACTGGATTTCCCGAGTCTGCTCTGCTGGGCTGTGCTCTGTCAGCCTGCAGTTTCCCCGTGGAAGCCTTGCCTTGCTCTTCTGCATCTGTTCTTTCCATCTGCACGTATTTGTCACAGCAGGAGGTACTGGGCGCTGTGTCCCTGCCCACAGTCCTCCTTCTGCCTGGTGTGCCATTCTCCATAGCCTTTGCTTAGTAAATGCTTATTTATCCAAGACAGAGGCTACCTTCTTTATAATTGTCCACAGAGAACCAAATCTCTCCCATGAAACAAGTTAACTGTTAATTACTTTTTGCCATGTGGACAAGTGTGGCTCTTTAGCCATCCTGCAGGCCTCTTTGGGGCTCATGCTATGCAGGTCGCCCCTTCCTGCTGAATACTCTTCTCAAGTGCGGGCGCTGCTTTATATGTTGGCTCTGTTGTTGGACCTTGATGTACTATATTTTCTGTGTGGTTGGTGTTTCGTGGTAGGGGATCCATGTGTTCTTTATTATTGGATCTTGTTTGGCTAGAAGGAAAAGTACTCCCTTTACAAGAAAACAGTTGCTAGGAGAAAACAGACTTTTTCTTGGAGGGAAAAAAATGGGGGCCAGTAGGTAACTGGAGGGTTGAAGGAGGGAGAGACACCCTCTTTGAGAGCTTGTTTCCATGTGCTCTTGAAGGCACAGTGAATCTTTGTTAGCACCTTCGCCTGAGCTGCTGTCCCTGTGCTCCGGCTTCTGGGGCCTTTTTATTTCACATAGGTCCTACCAGGTTAGACCCAAACTCTGGAGCAGGAGAGGTCTGTGTCCCTTTGTCATGACTGTGATAAATAGGGGCATCGTTCTCTAACATAGCAGTAACTTATGAAGTGTTTTTCTGTAGGCTCACTGTGATAATGTGTGGATTGCTGCATGTCATCATTCATAGATTGTCTGTGTTGGACCAGTTCACTTTTGTGCTCGCTTCTCTAAATGTTCACACTTATGACATTGAGAATATAGGTACTGGGTTCAGAATGAGTAACTTCTGGAGTTTTAGAGCATAATGTTTTTCTAAATTGGGTATGACTTCAGATGGAGGTGGTGCTTGTAGCCTGGATTCTACTCCCGAAACTATGACAGTAACTTCGTCTTATGTAGCATTCTGACACATGCGCACACGCACGCACGAGACTTGCAGGTGGTATTGCTTGGTGGCAGAGTGAAACCCAGGGCTTTGCGCATGCCAAGCACATGCTGTATTTCTCTACAAGTGTTATTTTAACATAATTGGACCATTTTCTTTACTGTTTTATTTGGTATGTTTGGAAACTTTAACCACAGGAGTAACTAATTATTTAGAGGTATAAATTTAAAAGCAAATGTTAGAATAGGATTGAAATTTAATTCTCTTGATATAGTTTGAGTTCGTTTGTTCTCCCTTACAAGATACTTTAATGCTCTCTACCATAGAATTTAAGTAGTAAATTTAAGTGCAGATTTATTTATGGATACTTTAATTTTATTAACCAAATATTCTCTGATACTGTTTATATTTCTGACAGATCTTTGTACAGGACTTTATCAAATACGAATTACTCATATGTTAAAATTCATGCTTTATATTTTATTGAATGCTACTTTCTGCTTTTTAAAAACAAAATCTCTGTGCCTACCAGCATTATTTAAAAGGAGTTGCTTAGTAGCATTCCTGTGAAGTTCATTTGGATGTGCCCCTCCAGATGGGAGAGCCCAGGTGCTGTGTGCTGAGTTCTGCCACTGTGGCTGTGGGCTCTGAGGAAAGGTGCTGTGTGGGGTCAGTGCCTTAGCAGTGACAGGTCTGTGTCACATCTCTGTCACGACTATGTTGTTGCCTGCATGTCGCATGATGTACGCAACCAGTTAAACTCCTTTATTTTTCTTGCTGTGGACTTCATGTTTAATGAGGTTTTTAAAATCTTTTTTATTTGTTTGTTAGACATTTTTGGCTCTTGTAAACCAAGTGTTTCCCGCAGAAGAGGACAGTAAAAAAGATGTGGAAGATAACTGTAAGTATCAAGTTGGAAGTTAGCTCTTAGCACAGAAAAAGAAACTTCTTTCCAAGATAAATTAGTGCTTGTGTTACTGGTACATCATACTGGTTCAGAAAAAACATAGCTGCTCAGTGTGAAGTTCATGCAAGTGGAGGAACCTCAAGGCGGAATTCTGTTTTATCTCAGGTGTGCATCTCGGTGAGTCTCTCGACGGTTCTCGGTAGTATTTTGGTTGTGAGCCTGTGGGGAATAGTGAACATGTACCGCGAGGCTTGAGCTAAAGCCACCTGCTGTTAGCTGGGAGCATTAAGTTGAAACTCATCTAGAGTCTCAAAGTGGTTTTTGTAGTAGTAAAAATGGTCAGTAATTAGCTGGTGGAGTCAGTAGGAGTCATTTAACATCATTGTTTAAAGCAGATGATAAAAACTATGTAATAGCTACTTACTGAAAATTTTATTTCAGAACATTATATTAGAATGCAAGATGGGCTAAGTATGTGGTGTACACCTGTAATCCCAGCACTGTGGGCAGCCAAGGCAGGAAAACAGCAAGTTCCAGCTGTCTGAGTAGCGTAGTGGCTTAGCAAGCAAGACCCTGCCTCAGAAGAAGAAAGTGAAAAATGGCTTGAATGGGTGGCTTGACCCTCAGTACCAACAAATGAAACAAAGCAAGGCACACACAGCCCAACAAGACGCAGAAGCACCACATCCATTCGATTGGATGTTTGGTGGAAAAATTCTTCATCCAGTACACAGGTTGTGTTGTTCTTACATGTTCAACCTCGAGGCGTGGTCACATCTCAGGTTTTGGGGGAGGTGTTAGTAATTTTCTGTCTGTTTGTCCTCACTGCACATGTTGTCCTCCCACCAGCTCTGCCTCTGCTCTCCCTCCTGGCACTGGGGTGAACCCAGGGTCTTTGTGTGAGCTATGTCCCTTGCCCTTTAAAAAAATTCCTTTGAGACATGGTTTAAGTTGTCCAAGCTCTGCTTGAACTTGTGATCTTCCTGCTTCAGCTTCCGGAGTGCTGGGAGATTACAGGTTTGTGCTGTCACACCCAGCCAAACATTTTAGTGTAATGTTTTGAAAGTCATTTTTAATAGGTAGTTGTTAAATAGTCGTTCTTTTGTAATACTAGTTGCCCCAAACAGTGATGTTAAATGACTCCTACTGACTCAGCCTCCAAATTGCTGAGCCTTACATACTCCTGCACCCCACCGTTTGAAGTTCTGTGTTCTCATAGCATTGAGGTAAGCACCAAGCATTTTCAGACCAGACTGTGGAAGGGGGTTATTTAAAAATCCTGTCTACTTGACATGGTGCCGAACATTGAAAACTCTTATTTCAAGAAAGAAGATGGGGCTGGGAAGATAGCTCAGTGGTCTAAGTGCCTGTCTGGCAAACACAAGGACCCAGGCTCGATCCCCGGTACCTCATGCTGTGCTGGTTATGGGACCAGACCTGGTGGAAGCACGTTCCTGAGCCAGGGCTGCCTGAAAGCACAGGTTGCTTCTTGGCACTTGCCAGAGCATGAGTGGTGTTGGTGAGCTGTTCAGTATGCCTACAGGTTAGAGCATAGTACAGTGTGAAAAATTGGGCGAAAAGGGTTATTTACATATATTTTTATAAGAGCTTTGATCAGACTTGAGTGTGGATGTTGATAATTGGTAGAGATCCGTGGGCTTTTTTTGAGATGGAGAGAGATTTCACTAGAGCCCTAGTTGAGTCAGTGTGCTGAGCAGTCTGGATCGCATAGGAGAGACTGAAGCAGTAAGGCAGGTGCTAGGCCACTGTAATCACACAGGAGACAGTAAGCTTGAGGTGGAATGGTAGAAATGGACAGAAGAGAGGCATTTCGGAGACTCACACTATGCTGCTGTGGTGTGCCTGCAGTGGGATGCACTGGATATCACGTGGTATCCGGACTTGGAAACTTTAGAACGGGGAAGATGGAGGAGGAGGGTTCTGGTGTTGCCTAAAGTTTGTGGTTTGGCTGACTGTGAGAGCGGTGGCGCTGACAACAGAAGCACGGTGGTGAGAAAGGACTGGCTTTGTTTGTTGTAGCGTGAGGTAGTAATGGGGCTCAGAAGATCAGAGGGCCCGGAGAGCAGGTTGGGAAGAAACATCGACGTAGTACTAGAACAGCCATCAGAAAGGAGGACCACAGCCCCTGTTCTGCCGTTCATTAGTGTCATGTCAGTGTAGGCTAAGGGACATGTAACTCCCCCAGGATCGCCATGTCAGCTGGGAGGGACGGCATGACCTGACGGTCCCAAGCCCTTCTGAGTCTCGTCTTTCATGTTTTTAAAAAATATTTTTATTGAGAAACAGCAGTGAGACAGTCTCACAACTGATTACTAGCACATTTTCAATAATTAATACATTGCATATTGTTGTCTTAGTGGTTATTCATTGTACAAGATGCAGACCTGATATCTTGTCTCAAACACTATTAGACCAAACCTTTCTATTCATTGAATTAAGAGAATGGAGCTATATATCTACCCTAACTATTCTGAGTATGCAGTTGCAAAATGGTCGTTCATTTGTGTCCCCGTCTTTCATGTTTTATCTACGAGACACTGAGCATCATGGGTTTACTGTCTTGTCTTTGTGTCAGCAGTGTATCAGTCCCCTAAGTGGTACTTTCTATTCGGACAGTACTTGACTCTTCAACCAGACTTTATTGGTGTATACAATCAGTGGTACTCACTAAGTAATTCATTGCTTGAAAATACCATGTGAAGCTGTTTTTATTTTAGGCAAGAAGGGTACCACTATTATGGTACCACTCTTTCTAGTTTTATGTGTACCTGCTTTAAAAAGATGGAATTAAATCTGACCTAGTAAGTTGAATTTAAACTTGGGTCAGAATTATTCTAATACAATTTTTTTTTTTTTTTTTTTTTTTTCTTTGGCTATTGACAAGAAAAATATTACAGTACACTGAAAGAACAAATTGTCCTCAAGTTTGTCTTTGAGGCCCTCCTAGTGGTCAGCCATCTGCCTAGGCAGACAATAAAGCTGCAGTCTTCTCCTTCTCTGGATTGTGTTTTTTTTTTTGCTTTAGCTGTTTCATGATTTACAAATTTTGTGTTTCAGGTTCACTAATGTACTTAAATGAAGCCACACTGCTCCATAATATCAAAGTTCGATACAGTAAAGACAGAATTTATGTGAGTATTTTAGTTAAAGCTTAAGTATTTTACCTGTGGTCTAGTTTCTGAGGGGGTCATTATTTTGTGTGACTGCTTGACTTGGTCAGGAAGTGTTTCTGGCAGGACATCCTGCTTATTCAAGCCTATGGAATAGGATGAGCTCCAGAAGACAGGGCTCTTTCAGATTTAGTGCTCCACCTCCAGGCTCAGGAGGTGCCTGGTAACAGCGGGCGCTTGATTTGTGGAGTGAAAGAGTGAATTTGGAGCGTCATTTACTATCTGGCAGACTTAAAAATGTCAAAGTTGAATATTTATGAAGACAATTATTTTGAATTTTGATTTCTCTTTTTTGGTATATGTCTATGGATATGATGGATTAATTTCACTTTTCACATTGTTCTACAGACAATTAAAGGCAGCCTGTAAGGGTTATATATTAAAGTCAGAAAGGCAGTGTTTCAGGAAATACCAAGAATACAAAAATGCTAATCTTAAAACCTGAACTATTACTTTATTACTGTGTTTTCATTATGATTATTCTTTGGCCATGTCTGAGATTTTATGCTCTAATGTCTTCTGTTCTTTTAGATTCTTTTAGTCTAGATTCTTTTTGTTGTGTTTGCCACTGCAGTCAAACTCAGCACCTTATGGTTGCCAGGCAGGCGCTGTGCCACTGAGCTGTCTCCCCAGCCCTAGATTTCTGTTGCTGGTTGGAGACAGATTACCCTGCTCTGGCTCTCCTGCTAGAAAGATGGGTTCTTCATTATTTTTGAAAGAAGAAAGCACATGGCTTCTTTGACACTTCCTAGATCAAGTGACAGCCTTCATCTTTTGTATCACTATCAGTTCACCTAATTGTACTTAATTAATTCTGACTAAATTACATCTAGTCTTTGCCATCTGTCCAAGGGGTGACAGCTGGGTAGTGGGACTCATGCGGAGAGCTCTCACCTCTGGCTGCTCAGCGTGTCTTCTGCTTATGCACATAGAGTTTACTTTCCTCCTTGACTTTTTTTCAAAATCAACTAAATAAAGAGTATAATTAGGTTTACCTATGCAGATTCTTGAGTACAAATGTGTTTAGAAGCAAAATTACTCATATTGGACAGAATCAAATGTGTGCTGAATGCTGCTTTTAGATAATACAGTGACACAAAGTTGTTAAAGCAGCAGAATGTTTAGATTGTAATAAATCAATGAAAGATAACTTAGAAGTACCTGGGAGATATCATCTTTGAGTCGAACTATGACACCACTGTTTCCAGGGTTCAGTGAAGCTGCTGTTGGTGTTTTTCCCCAGCCAATCATGCCCTTTAGTTATAAACTATTAAATATCAGCCAATATAAATGTAGTTGCTATTACAGTGACATGCAGAGGTGGAAGTTACTATAATTAATAGCTGAGGGAAGCAATTGAGAGAAATGGTTTAAATTTGATATATTATGGTTTTTACCAATCAAGAGATAGCACTATTTTCTTTTAGAGTTGGTAGAATAACAGCCCACATTTAATGTTTTTATGGTTACTAAAATCTCTGATCCTTCCTTTTGCTCCCATGGAAAAATTATGATCTAGAATTTCTTGTTTTTCACTCTGTTCCAAGAAACATCTTCGGGAATATTCTCTACATTCTCGATTATAGTTGAATAAGAGTTCTGGGTTTCTGCAGAATTCTTCGCCCATGATTAGAAGCAGAAATGGCCTTTTGAGCTCTAGTTTGGCTAGTCTTGCTAAACCACAATTCTCCACTAACTAACTAGGAATTTTATAAATCCTGCTTGTGCATTTTTCTGATCTTTGAAAGCCACAGTTAAGTTCCAAAGTTAAAAGCAAGCTTAAGTTGTTCATTGAGGCTTAGCTCATCAGTATTGCAGTCGGTCGGCAGCAGTCAAGTGCTGCTCACAGGCCTCTGCCACCAGGTGGTCAGCCAGTGCCGAGCCCCTCTGCACAGTCACCATCGGACAAATGAAGCAGACTGCGTGGAAATGACATACCCAGAGCCGGCTGTAGGAATCAGAGGGAGGGGAGGAGATGTCATGAGGGCGTCAACGGCAGCCTGGTTGAGACCTAGGCCTTTGGAAACCCAGAGTTCTGTGGAGGGTGGCTTGGTGTTTTGTGTCCTGCACCTGAGGGGCACTTTTGGAGGGTTATTTTCTTTGAGGCAAAGGGAGTTGGAAGAAGGACTCTTACCTTTGGGAATTCTGGGTGTGAGATGGTGGGGACACAAGAAGATATGAAGACTTCCTGTGTGGGAGAAATAATGGGTCTTATAGAGAGTGTTTAGTGCTGGTATCGGGGTCCTGCATGTGTGGAGAATTGGAGGGATCTTTGCCTCTTAGCCTTGCTCAGCTTGATAATAGTAATTGGAAAAACTTCATGTTTACACCTTTCCTTGTAGACGTATGTTGCCAACATTCTGATTGCAGTGAACCCGTACTTTGATATACCTAAAATATATTCTTCAGATGCAATAAAGTCGTATCAAGGAAAGTCCCTCGGAACAATGCCGCCTCATGTCTTTGCAATTGGTAAGGGATGTAATTGTATTTTAATCGGTATCCTTCCTTGTACTGTACAGATTGACTCAGTTTTCCCTTGGATTAATAAATGATGACAGGAATCGAACATACGTGTGTAGCAGGTGTGCAGCATAAGTGGTGCTGGGAGCCGTGCCTTTCACAGGGTTGGGATGTGTGGTTTTGCAGCCAGCTCATGGGGCAGCCACGCATCCTTGTCTCTGAAGGCCTGGGTCTTCATGGGTGTGCCTGCCCACTGGAAAGCAGGGCATAATAAGCATAAACCTGGTGGCTCTCTTGGCTCATGGGTAAGATTTATGTGACTCTACAAGTGTCCTGCCTCGCGCTGTGACCCAGGTCGCTGCTTGTATGACCCGGGCCCGCTGTGAGCTGGGAGAGCAGTCTTCTTCCAGGTGTTATCTTGCAGCAGGGTCCCATAAAATGAGGAGGTGAAGAGTGGCAGCTGCTTCCTGTTGCTGAGGAATCTGTGGGAAGCTGGCTGTCCTGGCCTTCCCCTGCCTCACCCATTGGGAAGCCGTCCAGCACTGAGGCTCAGTGAGATGGGTTATTTGGTCAGAACCAGAATTTGCCCACTGTCCTCTTCCCTACCAAGTTCAGAGATGTCAACTAGCTTCTTTGCGTTTGGGCATCTGCAGCAGTTGAGCGTCACTTTGGTGCAGTCTGCTTTTCATGGGGACTTCTCTTAGTATTGCCCGTGGCCTAACCTCACTGCATGTGCCATGTTCTGCTGGACAGATAGACACACCAGGCAAGCCCAGTAGACTTACTTTTCATTTTGATGACCATGTTTTATGCTCCTATCAGGCCATAAGATGGTGCACAGTCCTCAGAATATGAGCCAGTTGATCACTGGAGAGAAGTTAGTAATGTGTCTAAAATGTAAATCAGGTAGCTTTTAATTTTAGCCTCTTCTAAAAAGTGTTTAGAGGGCTGGCCAGATAGCTCAGCAGACTAAAGAGCCTGCTTAGGCAGGTGCAGGGGTCGGGGTTCGATCACCCGTGTGCCATGCTGGCCCTGCCCTCGGGATGTGCTGAGATGGCAAATGAGACTGGGTGTGGTGGCACACGTCTGTAATCCCAGTGGTTGGGAGGCTGAAAACAGGAGGATCACGAGTCCCATCTGTGTAGTGAGACCCTGTACTAAATACGTTTTTTTTTTTTTTTTAAAGTGTTTAGAATGATTCTGTAAAAGTGAGTGTAGCAGATTATAGATAAGTTAGACAAAGGAAAGCCTGTACTCTTACGCATGATACCTTAGTCACCTCTGTGTGCCTTGTAACAAAGTACTTGCCCGGATGCCCCAGGGAGAGGAGATTACTTAGCTCACAGGTTTGGAGAAGACCACGCTGCACATGTGGTGCTGTGGACCACGACTCCCTGTGTCACTGTACTTCAGTAGCAGTGGCTAGTGAGCGCCAGTGATTCCCTCCCAGACGAGTAGCAGTGCGAGGGCAGGCTTGCTCCTTTCATACAACCCTCCTTCAGGAGTTCGAGAACTGCCTTCTGAGGGCGTGGCCCAGGGGCCCAAGGACCTCCGGGGGCTTCCCCTCCCCGAGATGCTGCCCCCTGTGGGCTGGGCCTTCTGTGACAGTGGGCCCTTAGGGACACTGGGACCACATCCAGCCCAGATGGCTGTCTTCTGTGCTCAGCCTTCCTCATTGGTACAGTTAGCATACATTTGGAGGTGAGACATAGTTGTCGTATTGAGCCTAGTTGGTCAGGAACTTAAATAATTTTAAACTTAAACAGTTTTGACTTTGTAGTTTAAATTGTAGAGCATAGGTGAAAATTGTTAGGCATTACATATAAGCAATTGTGAGTCTAAGATATTTAAAGCAGCAAAATTTGCTTTTCTTTGAAATGAGATACATTCTGAAGATGTTTGAATTTAATAATACCCATAGGGGAGACCACCCCTCCCCCGTTATGTTGCAACGATGTATCTTCTTTTTTTTTTTTAATTTTTATTTGTTTATTTATTTATTTATTTTGTGTGTGTGTGGCCAGCTCAGCCCACCAGGGGGCGGGGCTGGCTGGCATGTGGTGCTGGGGGATTGAACCGCGGTCCCGGTGCTTTGCTTAGCTTAGCTTGTTCCAAGTAGGTGCTTTAGACCACTGAGCCATCTCACCAGCCCCCCGATGTATCTTCTTATTCCCAGCAGAGGCTGGGTTGCCAGGCTTCTCATCCCGCAGCCTGCTGCTGCCTGCTTTTCAGTGGGGCCTCTAGTTAGGGATGGAAACAGTTTTCTGATTCTCTGCTCATATGCTTTGGTCCTGAGGAGTGCTGACCACAGCTAATGACTTGGGACACTGGAGCACAGCATTAAGGGTGGTTCAGATTCCATATTATGTAGTTGTTAGGATCTAGCATTGAAAATAAATACTTTCAGAAATGTTTTGAACACTTTAAATAACTTTGTCTTAAAAATTCCCCTTTAAGATGCCCTTACAATTTCTTCCATGCTAAGTGTACCTTCTGTCATTGAGTGGCTTTCTGCTGCATGCCGTTAGTCATGATGTGCTGTTCTGACCCCAGCTGACAAGGCTTTCCGGGACATGAAGGTGCTCAGAATGAGCCAGTCTGTCATTGTGTCTGGGGAGTCAGGAGCCGGTAAGACAGAAAATACGAAATTTGTCCTAAGGTGAGTATTCGGCTGCCTTGAAATATTTTGGAACAGGGTGCCGTTGTTTTGGAGGCTAAGAACACACGACATGCAGTTTTCCACCTAACCCCTTTCTGAGTGCACAGTTTCATACTGTTAAGCACATTCACATCGTTCTGCAGCAGTCAGTCCCTAGACATTTTCATCTTGTATCACTGAAGCTCTTTGCCTGTTACGTACCTGCCTTTCTGCTCTTCCAGCCTCTGGCAACCACAGGTCTACTGTTTCTCTGGTTGCACCTGCTTTAAGTACCCCAGAGAGGTGGGATCATGTAGTGTTTATCTTTTTAGGGCTGCCTTGTATCATAACAAGATTTCACCCATGTGATGTGTGTCCCATGTTGCAGTACGTGTTAGAATTTCCTTCCTTTTAAAGATCAAGTAATGCTCCATGGTAGGTACATGGTGCGCTTGCTCGTCCACAGAGCAGCCCCTTGCTGACAGACATTGGGGTTGCTTCTACCTCTTGACCTCTGCGAATGGTGTAGTTATGGTCACGGATGTACAAGCATTCGCTACCACTGTAATGCATGTTCACACTTCTGGGAATACCTTGGGATGGTAGACTCTAGCCTTTTACAGAAGCAGGCATTCTTTATGGAAGCTAATCTGGAGGCTGCTGCAAGCCCGCTCTGACAGGCGAGGAGCCTAGAAGAGAGCGGTGCTGCTTAGGCAGGAGGAGAGCTGGGCATGTTCCTCTGAATTCCAGGCTCCACAGTGACGCTTTGTTCTCAGTGCTTCTTGAAATCCTGTTTTTACTTGGAGTTTATGACTCTTTGCCTCCCCACACCTTCTCCAGGCTTGTTTCCTTGGCTGCCGCCACCTTCTGCATGTGGTCGCTTCCAGGTGGGCCAGTGGCAGGTGGCCTTGTTTTCGCTAAAGAGTGAATTGATAGGCTGTTTTAAGAGGCTTTGAAACCTCGTAGTTGGCGAATATTCGCATGTGAAATGAGTGATATATTTAAAAACAAATATAGTATTTGGCTAAAATCTGAGTATTTCCAAAGACGGCTTGAATAAAACATTGATTTAGATGTTAGAGATAGTTTAAATAGAATTCTAAATAAATTTAAAGCTATAACAAAATAAGTTTGAACATCAGTTTGTAAATTTTAAAGTTATAAGGTTGGTACAGGTTTCAGTTTTATATGTACTAAATAATCCAAAATTTATGAATCTGTTATGCAGATTATCATCCAAGTTTTTAATTCTGTGTTTTAAACAGGTATCTGACTGAGTCTTATGGAACAGGTCAAGATATTGATGACAGAATTGTTGAAGGTATTGTTTATTTTTATTTTCTATCATTTAGTACCTGTTCAGGTTAACTTTCAAGAAGTTTTCCAGTACCCCTACAGAACTAGAGATGCAGAGGGCTCTCCCATCTCCTACAAGTCTCTTCTCAGTGCCACCTTCTCCCTTATTCTCACCCCTCCCCATGTACCTACTGTACATAAATACTGGGAAGCAGCAATTTCTGTTTTGTATTCTGCATCCCTAGAATAGTGCCTCTTGCATAGTATAAATATCCATCAATCATAGTACCGTTAGCAAGCCTCACAGACCTTGAGAAAAAACTCCTTGAAATCCATTTGGAACCAGGAGAGACCTAGAATAACAAGTGCGATTCTGGACCACAAGGGAAAGGCAGGAAGCGTCATAATCCCTGACTTAAAGGTATACTACAAAGCCACCGTGATAAAATCAGCATGGTATGAGCAAAGAAACAGGCCTGAGGAAAAGTAGAGCACAGTAGAAGATGCAGCCACAACTCAGCCACCTTATCTTTGACAAAGAGGCCAGACATACTCACCGGAAGGAGCATGGCCTCTTTACTAAACAGTGCTGGAAAGACCGGCCTTCTGTGTGTCAAAGACTAATCCATGTCTGTTACCACGTACCAAAATCAGAATGAATCAAAGGTCTAAATATTAAAACAGAGACATTCAATCTACAGGAAAAGAAAGTGGGTAGAAATTGTGAAGACATAGGGGTAGGCAGAGAGTTCATGTTGGAACTGCCAAGCTTCAAGGGAAATACTTCAAAGAATCAACAGTTATGATCTCCTTTTATCAAAAGAAATCACTGCTACTACAAAGACAACAATATGCAATGTATTAATTGTTGTAACTCTCCTACCAACCTGTTTTGAAGCTGTCACATTGCAATTTTTTTGTCAATAAAATTAATAAAAAAATTACTGGAAAAAAAAATTTTAGAGAGAAAAAAAATCGCTAACAGAATGAAAAAACAACCTATGGAGTGGGAAAAAATTTTACCAGTTGTCCTCACACAAAGGACTTCTATCTAGAACATATAAAATGTAAGACCATCCGAGTTAAAGAAATGGGCATCTGAGATGAATAGACACTTCTCAGATGAAGAAATACAAATGGCAAACAAAAATATGAAAAATGTTCGACCTCACTGGTTATTTGAGAGATGAAAATTAAAAGCACTGAAATTTCATTGCACTCCAGAAAGAATGGCTGTTGTCATGAATCAGTCACAACTGCTGGCAAGGCTGTGGGGACGAAGGAGCCTTCTCCACTGTTGGCAGGTGTGTGGACTGGTACAATCGCTGGAAAGTCGTGTGAGATTCCTCAGAAAACGAGGATTAGAGGCCCCATTTGATTCAGCTGTTCCCTCTCTGAGTATTTTCCCAGAAGAATTAAAGCATCATACTATAGTGATATATATGCACCCATGTTTATAACAGCACAAATCTTCATAGCCAATCCTGGGTACAACTCAAATGCCCACCAACCGAGGACTAGATGAAAAAGATGTGGTACTTTCATGCAGTGGTAAGCTGCTCAACCCTAAAGAATGATCAGCTTGAGACTTTTATAGGTAAATGGATGCAACTTGAGATCATCCTCGTCAGTAAAATAAATCGGACTCACGCATTGGGCTTGTATTGCTTCTCTAAGGTGAGATAGTAAATGAGGTCTACAGTGTACAGTAGCTAGCTATGAAATGGGAAGATGTTAAAAAGGAGAAAGGACCTAGGATGGGGGAGGTAGAAAGGAAAGGAGAGGGCGCGAGTGCGAGTTAGTTGTACTCTTAGTTCATGGAAAAGGAGGGTTTGCACTTGCACTGACTGGAGAAATTTCTCTGCCCATATCTTGAACTCTGAGTAACTCAAGATAATATGCGACGTATAAGCTGTTGTTTTTCTCCTATTATCTTATTAATCAAATTTCATTTTGCCTTTTTTCTGTAAAGTAAAAAACATTCACTGAATGAAGAAAGATTGGAACCTCTCCCGTTGCTCTCTGGGGCCCTGTGTGTGTAACGAGGGGAGAGGAAGTGTGCGCTGTGGTGTTCCGCTCTTTCGGGAACGCTGCTCCCAGTCAGGTGTCCCTTGGCAGGCGGGACTGTGTGACTGATTCCCTTCAGCTGTCCTTGCTTGCGCCCAGGGTGGAGCCAGCCGGGCAGGCCGTGGTCACACTGGGTCACCACTCCCGCGCGCTCCCCTCCTCCTGGAAGCGGGATGAGCACTTGGCTGTCAGTCTCGCAGCAGCGGCACACTGCTGTCACGAGAATGCTCCAGAACTGTCGCTTTTCACACGCACGCGCACCTGTGGTCTGGCCGCCCCTTCCTCGTGGGTCTGGTCTCCACTCCTCGGCGCCCTTTTAGTCTGCTGGTCTTCCTGGAGGCCCTGGCAGCGCCTTAGGCATCTGTTTCCTCTTTCTCTTTGCCCTTCCCTAGTGCCCCCAATAGGCAGTCAGTTTGCCCTTGAAAGCTGAGTAAGGCTGGGAATGCACTCAGCTGCACAGCACCGCTGGAAGCCCAGGTCCTGCGTTGGGCCGCTGGTACAAAAAAAAATTGAATAAATAAAGCAAGTTCTGGGCTAACCCAGTAATTAGTATTCTGACTGACTTACCTGAAGATGAGACACAAGCCTGACATTTCCGGGCAGTGTGCTGTGTTCTGTGAAGGGTGCCGAGAAAAGCTGGAAGGCATTATTGCGAGTGTCGCTGCAGCCTCGTGGAGTTGCAGTGGGGCGCTGCAGAGCCGGCCGGCGCGTCGTCGCGGAGATCTGGCATTGCTTAGGGAGTGTGCCCGTTAGTGACAGCACGCGAAATGTGATTGTCTTTGGGCATTTCTTACTCTTTTGGCATGTTTTACATACATGCAGTTTTACTTAAATTATTTTGTAGGTCATTAGCAAGGGAGTTTGGGAGGCTTGTGGCTCTCTTCTGTCAACAGCCAGGCACTGGGCCTTTGAGAATTAGCTGACCTTATTGGCGCCAGTTCTCATGCCCATCTGAAGAGTAAGGGATGTATTGTGACATTTTTTAGTTTTAATACTCTTTAGATTATTGTGGTAAGTGAAATGGCCAAGAAGTGATCTTTAAAAGGGTTTGTGGGGACCAGTTGAGCTTGCTACCATTGCTGGAATAAAGGAAATGGACTGTAAAAGGCTTCAGAAGAAATATTGATGCTACAGGAAGCAGTGGAGGTTGATGGAGAATATATAAGATTAATTCTAAAGAGTGTTTAGGGTTGAGGCTCTGATGAGTTTAAGTATAGATTCTAGTAACTAATAACATCTGAGACTTTGAGAACCATTCTTAATTCTATAAGCTCTTCTTAAACTGAATTTGTATATAAAAAGTTTAATCTGGAGATTATAGCAATAAAAATATTTTAGAAAAGTAAGTAATAACTTGCCTATATTTTTATTTTGTCTATTATAATCATTAGTCTTGAGGATCAATATACTTGTTATAACTGTGAATGTCATCATGAGTAATTTTTAAAACTGGATTCTAAGTTTTCTAACTTAGTGATTTTCAGTAGTATTTGAACATAGTGGGTAATTATTAAGTACTTGTAGGATTTTGTATCATGTACTCCCTCTATATGAATATTTTCAAGAATATGCTAGCGTTTTTTCTAAAGATAAGCACTACACATGTCATTTTATAATTTCTTTCATGCTCACTTATTGGTGAGATACTTGCATTTCTTTCTTCATAGCTAACCCACTCTTAGAAGCCTTTGGGAATGCGAAGACTGTGCGCAACAACAATAGCAGTCGGTTTGGGAAATTTGTAGAAATACATTTCAATGAAAAGGTGAGTGGAAGCGAGTCTGGGGATGGTGTGTTGGGTAGTGATAACAGGAAGGGTGTTTGTGTGTGTGTGTGTGTGTGTGTGTGTGTGTGTGTGTGCCTCAGGCTACCTTAAGGGCAGATCTGTTAAGGCCTGAGGAGCTGGGGATTGAACCTGGGTATCCTGAGCCCAACTGTGTTTGCATAAGCAGGTGCTGAAACAACTGAGCTAATAGACAGGCCCCTGATAATTTGAGGAGGAGTTTTTTTTGGCTACTTCAGCCTGCCTTAAGAGCAGGTCTGGAGCTGGGAATTGAACTGTGGTCCTATGAGCCTGCCTGCATTTACCCAAACGGTGCTTTAAACAACTGAGCTGTCCGGCACAGCCCCAATAATGGGAAACAGGAGCATCCTATTAGAATCTGGGCAATATGTAGGCTAGATACCTTGAGATGTTTTTATTACTTTCGATAGAATAATGTATATATTCACCATGATTATCCAAAGCTTTCTTTGCTCTTTATTACCCAAATCTTGCATCTCACGGCATCATTGAATACAAGCTGATAGCTCTTTTTTCCCTTCCACAGTTCACTCTGTGTTGTCTTGACCAACATGCTAGTAATTGTGTATATTTAAAGGGCACACTGTGGCATTTCTGCAGTGTGTCAGGGTCAGCAGTGTTTTCCTCCTCTTACCAGTCCTTTGTTTGGAACCACAAGCTCCTGTCTTCTAGTTCTTCCCAGCCAGAGTGGTTGCTGTGACGCTCGTGCTGAGGCACAGCACTCTCAGTCCTGATTCCACAGAGGCTTGAAGAGTAGAGGACCTGGGGAGAGACTGAGGGCGGATGTTTACGGGGAAGGGCGACTTCTGTAGGTAGACTAAACTCATATTTAGTTACGTTTTTTCCTCTGTATTTGATGAGTACTATAACCTCTTCGGTAAAATTTATTAGAAAAGATAAATAATTTAATATCGTTATGATCTGCTTTAAGACTAAATGGAAAAATGCATTTTCCCCTCCATTTTGTTTTCTAGAGCTCAGTTGTTGGAGGATTCGTTTCACATTATCTTCTTGAGAAATCTCGGATCTGTGTTCAAGGCAAAGAGGAAAGGAATTACCACATCTTTTATAGGTTGTGTGCTGGTGCTTCTGAAGATGTTAGGGAAAAGCTTCATTTGTGCTCGCCGGACAGTTTTCGGGTAGGTTGGAAGGAAGCCAAGCTTGCACGCTGAGTTGCCTTCATCCCTAAACTCACACAGTGGGCTCTGAAGCGCAGGTGTGCGTTGGCAGCATCCAGCACCTGCAGTCAGCCAGGGCCCCAATCTGCGTGTCTCCTGCCTCTGTGGGTGGAAGGGTGGAGGCGGGGGGCCGGGGAGGCAGGTGGGGGCCCGGGGAGGCCAGGTTGGGGGATGGGGGTGGGTGGGAGGCCGGGAGGCGGGAGGCGGTGGCTTTCCCGTCATACTGCTTGTCCTCATTCGCTCCACGAGAAAGCATGATGGCCGTTTGCGTAGTGCTCACATCTTAGCTGTAAGCAGTCTAGAGGATGTGGATTTGCCAGAAGGCATGTGTAGGCCGTACACAGGACTGTGCATGTGTACTGCTCTGCCCTTTTACCTAAGGCCCTTGGTGTCTGCGGATTTCTGCAGATTTGGATATCCAGCATCCATAGGCATCGAGTCGTTGCCCCCGTATGCTGAGAAGTGACTACGCCATGTGCTAGGTGATCCCTGCATGAGAGCTTTCTGCTGAGGGTTATAATGTGGGAGGTTGAGTGTCTCTCACCCAAAAATAATCAGATCTACACTATTTCAAAACCTGTGATTTGTGGGGCTGGGGAGACAGCTTAGCAGCCTAGGGTACCTGCCTGGCAAGCGTAAGGACCCGGGCTTGATCCTTGCTACCGCATGTCGTGCCAGCCCTGGAACTCTGGGCGTGCCATTCCAGTCACCGAAATCGGGTGTGATGACACATGCCGGTAATCCCAGTGCTGGGGAGGCTGAGACGGGAGAGTCACTGTGAGTCTAAGCTGCACAGTGAGAACCTGTACCAAATAGATAAATAAAAAGATTAAAAAAAACTATGAATTTTGAATTTTGGGATTAGGGATATTTAACTAGAAAATAGATACAAATACTCCAAAATTAAAGAATTCTAAAGTCTTACACACTGTTTTCAAGTATTTCAGATAGGGGACACTAACCTGTATAGTATTATATGAAAAAATATATAATGCAACAGCTTAAAGAATAGATGTTATCCCCTATATTATTTTAAACTTAATTAAAACTTTATAATAATTCGGCAATACTAGCTTTAAAGTTACCTTTGATTTACTTGTAAAAAAAAAAGATTGGTCATGGAGTTAATATGAATAAAGGAAATCAGTTCTATTCTGTAATTCACTTCAGTAACAGATACTTATTACCTACCCACTAGGTGCCAGGCATTGTGCCAGGATTAGAAACATAAGTTTCAAGACACAGTGCCTGTTTCTGAGCACTTAGCATGCTGTGAGAACAGCACACGAGTCTGCCTGATCTATTGAATGAGAAAGACGTGCACCCAGGGTGCGGTAGCAGCCTGCGAGTACTGAGACGTACTGCAAGCATGGCTTATTGGGTCAGACTCTTTAGCAGTTCTCACGTGTTCACTAGGTGGAAAAGGGTGCAAAAGCTATTCCTGGTAGATGCCAGAAGGATGGACAAAGAAAGGCAAGAAATGCACTAGAGTTTGGTGGGAGGTAGTGGGGAGGGCCCAAGTGCGAGGTGGGTGCCGGGACTGCACTGTGGAGGATGGTTTTCAGGGCAGGGAACAGATGGAAACTGAGATTGTCAGTGGTAATGGAGAGGCTCTCGGTTGGAGACGACAGGGAGAAGCAGACAGGAAGGTACTCTGAGTACCTTTAGTTTACTCTGAGTCCGAGGAAGGAAGCACATTGGGAGGTGAGGACGAGGTCCGTGGACTGTCAGGCCCGGCAGTAGAGTATCAAGAAGTGATGAGCAGGTAGTCAGCTTGGTGTACACAGTCTCGGCAGGGAGACAACACTCCCAGTGTGTCCCCAGGTGATTCTGCTGGGCCTCTTTGGGCAGGAGCAGGCTCTGAGAACCATGACATGCTTGTTATTGCGTTTAATGACTGCTGTGTGTTTATCCATTGGTTTTTGCAAACAGCTGGTTTTCACTTCAAGTAATTCAAGTGTATTTGGAGATTTTTAAACATTATCTGTGTTTTGTAGATGCATCTCTTTCTATCCAGCCTTGTGTAGCAGTCTGTGTTAACCCTGTGCCCGTCCTTCAAATACAGGGTAATCAAGAAGTGCAAACATTTTCATTACTTTTATAAGACGATCAGAAATATAAAAACACTTTCATCAGATTATTCAGTGGTGGTATGTGTCTGGTAAGCCCTAAACGCCCAGCACCTCCCTGAGTGGGAGCATGTGGGCTGGCCAGCACTTACGCAGGTGTGCTCCCATTTGGCGCTTGGGCGGCTGTTGGCGGTTAGTTGGAATTCAAAGTTAGTTGCTGACGCTGTTGTCCTTGTGAGAATATAAGGTGCAGGTTCTACTGCTGTGTTTAGAAAAGGAATTTAGTTTACTCTGAGTCCTGTGAACTGAGATGCCAGCGTGCCAGCGCCGTGCCTTTGGGAAGCAGAGCAGTGGGCCTGACTCTTTGTCACGCGCAGGCCTTTTGGTGGGCCAGCGCGAGGGCAGACGCGTGTGGCTCCCACTCACCCCTCCCCGCAGCATGTGGTCTCTCTTCTCCCCCTTCCCAGTCGCTCAGCTTTGAATAGGATGGGAGATGTGGCTGGCTGCATCTGCTTTTCTACAGTTAAGCTTTCTCCTTACACCTGACAAAGGATATTGGGTCCCAGTGAAAGCCCCGTGGTAGGGTTCATGCTTCTGAAATAGTTGAATTGTTTTGTCACTACTTTATCCAAATTTGCATAGCAAGAATGATAGAAATATACTTTAAAAAATGTATTTAGGACGGGGTCTACAGGGTTTCACTGCACAGATCGGACTCGTAGTCATCCTCCTGTGTTCAGCCTGCCAAGCGCTGGGATTTCAGGCGCACACCACCACACCCAGGCTCAATCACTGTCTCAGTGCGCCCTGGGGGCGGGCCTGGCACGCATGCTGGGAATCAAACCCGGTCCCTGAGCCTGCCTTAGCAGGTGCTTTAATCTGCTGAGCTGTCTGGCTGGCCCTGAAATCCACCTTTTTGGAAATATTTATCATGGCTACACATGTTCTGTGTTGTAATTACTAAAAGATTTAAAATGCCCCTCTTATTAAAAGTTTTAAAATATTTTTCATATTTTATGGAAGTGTCTGCTGTAGTGGTACAAACATCCTTCAGTATAATGAAAGCTGGCTAGGGAGAATGTGAGTGGTAGGACTGGTTACAGCTTTCTGATGTAGGTAATTGCAAGAAACAAGTATCTTTCTGGGTCTTTAAGTTTTTGCCATCGTCAGGGTTGAATGCTGGCCCCTGTACAGTGTTAGGCCAGAGACTAATTAGGTCTAATGGTAAGTCAAACATTTGAATGAAATCTTAGCTTTGAGAGATAAAACACTTTCTAGCAAGTAAAACATTTGTTTTGACTTTATGTTTAAGTTATAATTACCCTACTAAGGAGAGCTTGTTTTTGAAATAATAGTTGAAAATGCGTACTAGCCTTATATTCCTTCTCCTTTTTTTAACCCTAAAGATTCAGGGAAGAAAAAATCCTGTGATGTTACTGTCGGATCTTGCTGTATTTTAGTATTTAATTATATGGAAGGGGAGTGATAGATGCATTGGTCACTTAAAATAGCTGTCCTATAAATTATCCAAATACATATATATGTGTATCCAAAATTTATCTCGTAATTTATGCTGTTTTGTAGTGGAATCCTAGTGACCTGAGTTAAGGGAAGCCAATATATTTAAACTATTTATTCCCTTTGATTTCCTGTGCATATCTTTCCGGACTCCGCACAGTGGGCGCACTGTAGTAGGCTCTCTCTGTGACAGTATGTCACAGGAGAGTACCTTTTATCTGAAGTGGCTGGGGCCAAGGTGCTGTTGTTTCCTGGGAGTGCTGACACTTGGGAGCACCAGGCAGCTGGGGTTCAAGGCCTGCCTGACGTGCGTGGGGAGACTGTAGCTCACGAAAACAAACCAGCCCAGAAAAAGCCAGGGCTTGGAGTTTGGGATTTTGGAATATTTGCATATACTTTACCAAGCGAACGTAGTAGTACAGAAATCTGAGGTCTAAAGTTCGCAGCCTGTATTTTCATCCAGTGGGCTCCTTTGTCCTGTGTTTTGAAAGCACTTAGCTTTTGCAGTGCTTTGGGTGACCAGTGCAAATACTGAAATAAGACAACTGAAATACTTGATCTGTAAAGCAAATGCTGCAACTTATAAATAGTCTCTGTTAATTGTCAATAAATGTGAAAGTCCTATTTTGAGGAACAGTAAAACTAAGAAATAAAGGATGATATTCCTTAATTATTCAGAATTCAAGGTACTGAAATATTAAGCCATCCTGTGTTCCCTTATTTAAGAGTCTGCATGTTTCATGAGAAGGTGATTTTCATTATTGTCTGTATATTAGAAATTGCAATCTTAAAAGTAGGAGATTATAGTGTTGATTTTACTATTTTAAATCATTACATTTAATCTACTTCCGGAAATTAGGATTTTTAAATATCTTTATTTTATTTGTTGGATTAAGTGTTTATGAAATATAGACGTATTGATTTCTTAAAAGTTAAGTTTATTGGTGCATTTTAGCTGTACATAGTGATCGCATTCGTCCTGGGGAATTTTTGTGTGTACACGATACAGCTAGATTCTCTTTTCCCTGTTCCCCTGCCCTCCCTTTAGCCCCTCTTCCCCTCTTTCTTGATTTTGAGAGATGAGTGCTCATGTGTAGAAATTCAGTGTGTCTGACGCTGTGTGATAAACTGTATTTTCTTTTGTATTCTCTGTGGATCAAATATGTTAATCATATTTGTATTTTCTTGTCGTAGTATTTAAACCGAGGCTGCACCAGGTACTTTGCTAACAAAGAAACCGACAAACAGATCTCACAGAATCGAAAAAGTCCTGAGGTATAGTAGACTTTTTTAAAAATTAAAATTCTCTTTTTTTGGGTTTTGTTTTTTTGCGGAACCGGGGGTTGAACTCAGGCCCTTGCACTTGCCAGGGAAGTGCTTATTCCACTGAGCCATCTCCCGGGCCCTAAAAATTAAAATTCTTAATGCAAGTCTGGGCGTGGTGGTGCGCCCCTGTAATCCCAGCACTGGGAAGGCTGAAAACACGAGGATCACTGTGAGTCTGAGCTGCGTAGTGAGACCCTGCGCACACACACACACACACACACACACACACAAACACAACCTTAATGCAAACAGATTATGCTGAAAGAAACATGCTTGCTTTGGAGCCCAAATAAGAATCTTGCTTCTCAGCTTGTCATCCTCATTCAAGCCCTGCTCGTGCAGTCCTGTGTCCCCTGGTGGCACCTGTGGAGCTTCAGAGCTTGCCTTTCAATCTGATTCTAGGGTGAAGCTCGAATTACCTAGTAAGCAACATCTGTTAGCACACTGGAACTTCCTTTCACATGACCTGTTTAGGAAAAGTGTAAAATATGTCTTTAATTTATTGTCTACTTCAAGGTTTGGATGAGATTTGAGACCAGCAAGAAATGGATCATGGATTCTCATGAAAGACTGCCTATGTATGATAGGATCTCTCTTTACCCCATTATGTTCTGGAGTATATTATGTAAAGGTTGTATTTTGGGCTCATTGAATAATTCCCTTCCTAAGCGCCTGCTTAGGCAAGCACAGGGACCAGGGTTCAATCCCTGGCACCACATGCCACACTGGCCCCACCCCCGGGCATGTTGAGCTGGCCTCTGAGACCAGGTATGGCAGCGCATGTCTGTAATCCCAGCGCTGAGAAGGCGGAGACAGGAGGATCACCACAAGTGAGCTGTATAATGAGACCTTGTACTAAATGTATATATATATATATATATATTCCTAAGAGTAATTAACTGTATTATAGTAAAGCATTACTTTTAAAAATGTTAAATCTTTATATATTTTAAATTGTCGTGTTTAAGTAGAATTAAATTATATCTATACAAGGGGCTTGAATTATGAAAATGAAGTCAGGAATAGTTATGGTTAATACTTACTGTTGCCTTTATTAATCTTATTAAATGATTTATATTGATATTTAATTGAACAAGTTTTTATTGTAGTTAGTTTTTGAGTCTTCTACATGTGTGAACTAGCTATTTTGACTCCTTCCAGTGGGTAAGATGAATTTTTGTCTTTATTATATTTATATAGACAAATGGGAAGACATAGTGGCATCATTTCAGATTCTAAGCAAATAAGACTGCAGATAATCTTTTGAAGTCAACATTGTGTGTACTATTTTAGACACAGATACCTGCAGTCGTGAAGTATGTTGCAGCCAGGGTTGGGGTTTTAAAAAACAACATTAGTATTCATTGTGACATCTTTCTTTGTCTTGGTAAGACCATGCATTTATTTATTTGTGGAACTGGGGATTGAATTTAGGCTCTTGCGCTTGCCAGGCAAGCGCTTATTCTACTGAGCTATCTCCCCGGCCTCAAGACCATGCATTTAAAAGACATAAAAAATATAGAAATTGTATTCTTCCCACTGAGACAATCAAGATGTTTTTAGGGCAGTATAGCTGTCCTGAAGCAGAGAATGCACATTTTACACGTTTACAAAGACAGATAGATGAATGTGTATGTACATGAATGTGAGCTTTGGGTGTAAAAGCTAGAAGAAGGGCGGAGGCTGGCCACCCTCCCCAGAGGAGGTATGAGCCCTTGTGCTGGAGTCAGGGATGGTGTCCGAAGTCCTACCTGTGTGTGCGTGTGGTGGATGTAGCTGAACACTGCATTAATGATGTTTTCATCACTTTCCATGTCATCTTTACCAGGAGGAAGAGGTGATCATTTGACTAATCAAACCTTTGCCTGATTTCGTTTGAATGTCTTTAAGTTGTGTGTGATTTTTAAGAGGATGCAGTATTTTTAGTCTGCCACATAGCGTGCATTTGTTAACATCTGATTAGAAACAAGTTTGAAGTGAAGCAGATATTCCACTGCAAACTAAGAATCCTGCATTTGTGTTTTCTACTAGCTCTGGCTGCATGTGATTGTTTCCTTTGCTTCTTTTTAAGAGTAAAATGGATTCCATGTTTTAGACATTTTCCAGAAATTTCACACATAATTGATCATTTTAAAGACTTTCGTGGACTGGGCGCAGTGGCGGCATGTGCCATGGTCCCAGTGCTGTGGAAGGCTGAAGCAGGAGCGTCACCAATTTGAGCCTCGCTGGGGCAGTTTAGCAGCATGAGACCCTGCCCAAAATTTTAAAAAGGGCTAGTAATGTAGTTCCATGTGAAGGCCCTGGCTTTAATCCTCAGACTACAAAAACCCAGAACAGATTAGGAGAAAGAATATTGTGGAAAGACAGTCACAGCTTCAGCTGGTAAGCACTTGTTCACTCTTGAGGAAAATACCTCAAGGCAGCTTTAATGCTGAATATGGTGATGCTGTGTTTCCTGATTTTAATGCCGTCACTCTCAAGTTCTGGAAAATTCCTAGACTATATTTATGCTATGCCCAGTAACCTTTCATGTTTCTCTTTCTAGTTTTTGTGGGCTTTCTTCTTTTCTTCTCAGTTTTTCTAGGTTCTAATAAACGAATGTTTCATATGAAAGTTCCTTTAGGATAGAAAGCAGATCTCTTTTTTTTCTCTCTGAAATATTTTAAGTTATATGAATTCCTAGACTGATTATGTGTGTACTAATACATCTGGCCCCATATGCACTTACACAGAAAGGTTAAAAACACTCTCTGGCCTGCAGTTCGTATTATTCTGCCTGGTGTATGCTTCCTCCTAACACTGGTGTGGTTGGGGCGAGTTAACCTAACTTACAGTAGTGGAATGCTAATTGTTAGGGTAAAATGTTTTAGTTTTAACCATTCTTCATTTGTTTTTAATTGACAAAATTCTGTGTGTATTTAAAGGTATTAGGGCACAATGTGCTGTTTTGGAATTGTCTCAAATTGTGAAATAATTAAATTACCGTTACTACCACCTCAGTGCTTCATGATCTGAGGATGCTCATTGCAACCACAGATATTTTCTCCTTTCTCTGAACTTATATCTCTATCTAATATCCCGGAGTTAAAGTTAAAATTTAATCACAAATTGTATCATTCCTTCTTCTAATTCAAAATTTTATGGAAATATCTGTAAACTTTACATGTAGTTTTAAGACATAGAGGTCTTTTGAATACTTTCAGTAAATTTTCAGATATGCTAGAAAATGCCTAAGGTTTTCTCTCAATAAATTTTATTTTTGCATGTTTTATATTAAATAGACCTGATGCAATATTTCTCCTTTACTAAGTTATATAAGACCAGTTAACTGTTATCTGTTTGTCCTGCAGTATCTTAAGGCAGGCTCCTTGAAAGACCCTCTGTTAGATGACCACGGGGACTTTGTCCGCATGTGTACAGCCATGCGGAAGATTGGCTTGGGCGACGAGGAGAAGCTCGACCTGTTCCGCGTTGTGGCCGGGGTCTTGCACCTTGGCAATATTGATTTTGAAGAAGCGGGCAGCACTTCAGGTTTGGTTTTGTTCTGTTTTAGAGGAATAAAATTAGAATTCCTGTCATTTCTTGCAGGTTTGTTAAACTTTCTAGAAGTTTCTAGAACATACGGGGGTATACAATGAATCTGGCAAATCAGATGCTTAATTGTGAACTTTGGTTTGAATAAAACCAGTAGCTCTGACTACTGGGGTCATATTCAGTTACACTTTCCAACTAAAATTATTTTAATAATTAACAGATTAATTCTCTGTCATCTGCTAACGTTTTTTTGGGAACATTTTCTGGTTCAGTCTAAATTTGGATCAGTTGGTTGGTTAAGATCATTTAATACATAAAAGCTTGTGTAGTTGGATGTGGTGCCGCGTGCCTGTAATCCCAGCACTCTTGGAGGCTGAGGCCAGAGGATTCCAAATTCAAGCTCAAGTGTGGGCAATGTAGTGACTTAGCAAGATTCTGTTTCAAAGTAAAGAAAAAGAGGGCTAGGGATACAGCTGAGTGTCAAGGCCCTGGGTTAAAGTCCGTGGTCATGGGAGATGAAAGTAAGTTACAGTTTTCGTTCTTATGGAAATTGAAGAGTATCTAAATGCCTGGTGGATGGTAGCTTTTTCTATTCCTATGCTTCGATTTCTAATGAGCAGTAAGACTTCATGTGATTCTAACTTTGATTCAGGAGTACGGGATTGGCAAAGTAGGCCTGTAGCCATGTCTGGCCAGCACGTGTAGCATCTACAGCGTCTTCTGAGACACAGTATAGCCATGAGACCCCAGACGGTGTCCTGCAAAGGCTGCGACATTCACTGCCTGGCTGTAGAGAGGAGGAGTGAGCCTGCATTGATGAACTCTTGCCGCAGTCTGGGAACTCAGGTTTCTGTGTCAGGTCCTGAGGCTCTTTGAGCCTTGGTTTTTAAAAAATCTTTGATTATTTATGTATATACTTGGTACAGGGTCTCACTATGCAGCTCAGACTCATAGTGATCCTCCTGTCTCAGCCTCTCCAGTGCTGGGATTACAGATGTGCACCACCATACCTGGTTTCAGTGGCCAGCTGGATCCCGGGCTGGCACAGCATGTGATACTAGGGATCGAACCCAGGTCCTTGTGCTTGCCAGGCAGACGTTCAGACTGCTGAGCTATCTTCCTGGCCCTGAGCCTTGGTTTTGTGTCTATTTGCAAAGCAAGCTAATCCATTAGAAGTGCTTTTGAAGTAAAGTACCTCATGACATTACACCTATGAGAAGAGAAAGGGGCTGTGCAGAAGGTCGAAGGAAGCTTGGAAGTCTGCCTGGCATGGATTGTATCTCAGCAATGCAGCACTTGCATAGAGTTCTTGAGGTCTTGGGCTCAAATTCTGAGACCTGAAAAAAAAGTCTGCTCTGTGCAGAATCTTCCTAGTCTGTATTTCATGTTAAATAGAATCACAATTGAAGTGTTACTGAAGTGGAGCCCATGGAGGACTTGAGAACTGTGTGGTTGATGATGTGTCAGGTGTGAGGGCTGGTTCTGGTCTGTGGTGACCTTAGGTGGGAACTGCAGTAGTTGGCCTGTGGACCCCAGGCTGCTGAGCATTGTGGGCCGTCGCCTGACTTTCAGAGTTAGCGTCCTGTGAATTCACCAGGTGAGACAGTGCCGCGTAACAGAGGAGCGCATGTGCTCCTACGTCAGACTGTGTCGCCGTGCCTCGGCCCCCTGGTGACCCTTGGGAGGGATTGGCCTCAGGCTGCAAAGAGGAGGAGACCAGCTCAGCCTTCAGACAGTGAGCTGGGGGCTTGGGCTGGCACATTGCAGTCGCTGTAAGGAGCAGATGCGAAGGAAGGAAGGAAGATGACTTCCTCTTTAAAATGAAAGCGATTCAAGCAAAATTCGGTTATCTTTAAATGTGCATTAAATATTGAGGGTTTTTTTTTGAGTAATTGGAGAACATATTTTGCAAGTTCAGTGGATGTTACTGTGAGTTTCATTTGTTCCTTAGCATTGTTATATGCATGTGCATGTAAGACTCAGCAACATGAGAAGGGTTTCAGTGTGCAGTAATTAACGCACTTGGAAGTGTCCTTAGCAGTGACGGATGGCATCTCTCAGGTGCTCGCAATCATTGTCCCTTATTGCCCCAGCCTGCTGAGTCTTGTGGTGGATGGGCTTGCACCTGCCCTGCGATACACGTTTCTGTGCAGTGTCTCAGATGTGGCTCTGGCCAGGCAGTCGGACGGCACTGGTGTTAGAGGGGTGGGGCACGTTGCCTCCTCTCTCCTGCAGGTTGCTTCTGTTGGAGGAAAGACTAGAAGGGAGCAGGGGAAGAGATTAATACATTGGATTGTTTTAATTTAAAATAGCTAAGGTTTTGAGGTCTGGCCAGATAGCTCAGCAGACTAAAGCACCTGCTCAGGCAGACGTAGGGACCAGGGTTTGATCCCTGGCGTGCAGTGCCGGCCCCGCCCTGGGGCCTGCTGTGACAGTGACTGAAGCTGGCCATGGTGGTGCATGTCTGTAATCCCAACTCTTGGGAGGCTGAAAACAAGAGGATCACTACAATTCTGATCTGTGTAGTGAGACCCTGTAGGCATTGTAACCTAATATATTAAAGCAAACAAATAAGTAGAATAGTTAAGGGTAATTTAGTCTTTACTATTACTCCTATCATTCCAAATAGGTTCTTTAATTAGAACCATTCGTTGCAGTATATTTCATCAATTTGGAAAAAGGAAAAAAAAAAAAAAGGAAAAAGGAATTCACTATTTTTATAATTATTTT
Source organism: Octodon degus (assembly GCF_000260255.1). Classification (NCBI taxonomy): domain Eukaryota; kingdom Metazoa; phylum Chordata; class Mammalia; order Rodentia; family Octodontidae; genus Octodon; species Octodon degus. The sequence goes on from NW_004524637.1 coordinate 4,146,533, forward strand.
ACTGGAAAGTTTGTGCTTCAGTAATAAGGCCATTAACAGTCACTTAAAAGGCCTTCTGCATGCTGGAGGGGAGAATATACCTATTGGGGCTGCCTGTGTGTCTGAGATATCGTGTACCAGACATGTATGTACTGTGGCCACATAGTTTAAATATGCACAAAGAATATTTTTGGAAAGGGAGTGACATGAAATCCTTACATTACTATTTAAAAATGGTTTTCTTAGCTTTCATAATTCCTGGGGTTATATAAGAAAATTAGCATATGATAAAAAAGCTGTATTTCAGCTCGGAATATAGCTCAGCGACAGGCACCTGGCTGACAAGCACAATGTCCTGAGTTCGATTCCTAGTGCCTCCTTATTCACTAAAGTTAATAATAATAAAAAAGCTATATTTAAATGAATTTTTGTAATAAGCTTTTTTAAAATTATGTAATGATAGCGTGAACTCACCAAGCAGTGGGACGATTTGGGTCCCTGGAAAGGTGGCGCAGGATTCCGTCATGATGCTCAGAAGGGCTTACGACCTCTTGCTAGTTGTTTATTTCTGGGATTTTCTACACGGTGCTGTTGGACTGTACTGCACGACACACGGCTGAACCATGGAAGGCCACAGTGCAGACCCGGGCGCTGCTGGCCCTGGGCTTTCCTGGTCTAGGCTCTCAGCTGTGGCACAAGAGGGTCTGCTGATGGTTGGTGAGAGTTACAAGAAAGTCTGGTCTGTCTGATAATTTTGTAGAAGTGAGGTTTAATTCTAAGCGTAAAGCCTGGTTTAAATAAGATTTATTAACTTCCAATTAAAATATATTTTACTAGGTGGTTGCAATCTGAAGAACAAATCTACTCAGTCATTAGAATATTGTGCTGAGTTACTGGGTTTGGACCAAGATGACCTTCGAGTAAGTTTGACCACGAGAGTTATGCTAACAACAGCAGGGGGCACCAAAGGCACAGTTATAAAGTAAGTTTCCACACTCCTGGCTTTACAAAACCTTGCCTTGCAGTTTGTTTGTTTGTTTATTCTTATATATTTGGTACAGGGTCTATAGGGTCTCACTACATAAGTTGGACTAGTAGTGATTCTCCTGTTTTCAGCCTCCAAGCACTGGGATTACAGGCACGCGCCACCACGCACAGTCTCAATCCCTGTCTCAGTGCTCCCCGGGGCGGAGCTTGGCACGGCTCACAGGGATCAAACCTGGCTGCTACACTCTGCCAAGCAGGCGCTTTAGTTCGTTTAGCTATTTGACCACTCCTTGCCTTGCAGTCTGTCCAGGGAAAAGTTTTTTGAGAATACTGAGATTTCAGGTTGATTTTTTTTTTTTTTAAATGTCCCTCTTTTGCATTTTAGTAGTTTAAATCTGTGGTTGGTAGATCAAAATTGTGTATGGTTGATTTCAGTTATCTGACATATAAATACATAGAGGCTTGCATGACTCAAAGTTGGTTTTATGAGCTGGGGAGATAGCTTGGCAGGTCTGAGCACCTGCCTGGTAAGTGCAAGGACTGAGGTCCAATCCCTGGTACTGCATGCCATGCAGGCCCTGGAAGCCTGGGTGTGCTGTGCCAGCGCTGAAACTGGGTATGGTGATGCATGCCTATAATCCCAGGGTTAGGGAGGCTGAGACAGGAGGATCACTGTGAGTCCCAAGCTGCATAGTAAGACTTGTATCAACAACACAATGAAAATAAATTAAATAAATAAAAATAAAATGAATTTTTTAAAAAAACATTATTCTATGTGCACAGATTTGAAATTTATAAGGTAAAAGGCAGGTTTACACTTGTGTAACTGGACAAGGGCGAGTTCATTATATAAATATCTGCCTGTTTTAGGCAGTGGGCCATTTTATTTTAAAAGTAACTTCCATGCAAATGAAAAGAACTAAGACTTACTAAGTGGAACTCACTTTAGTAGAATATTTAGCAAATGGAATTTCTTCTTGTCCATAGAATTCTTCATTTAGAGGGAATTGCAATTGGAAAACAAATAAAGGCCCAGCCTAGATTTTTAAAATCAGCAACCAAGGGCTTCTTCTAGATTATGCCAAGGTATTGAACTGTTTGGGCTCAGTATCCTACACTTTGTACATTTATGTTTCTTGTACTATAGAGTAAAAATGGTATTTAGGCTTTGTTTGTAAGAAAAAAGGTCAGGTCCCTCTTTCCATTGCCAAATAAGGCAGGCTGAACACATGGTTTATTTCAGAAATACAAATATTTTCTTTTAACAATAAAATATTTTTGTTTCATTTATTTTCTTATATTTATTTATTTTTCTTTCTTTGGTCTTCTTGAGACCAGGGTCTCACCATGCAGTTCAGGCTGGCCTTGAGCTCACTTTCTGGCCCGGCTGATCTCAAACTCGCAACGATCCTCCTGCCTCAGTCTTCTGAGTGCTGGGATTGCACCCAGCTTTTTATCTATTAAGAGAGTGAGCCTGGTTAGGTTTCTCAGGAGAGCCTTTAATTTCTAAATCAGTACTCCTGCCTCAGCCTCCTATATGCGTGCCTCCTCACCTAACTAAAGATTTTTTAAAAGTTTTCAGCAAATAAAAAGTTTTGCTACCTCTTATACTTTTAGAGACATTAGGAAGGTATGCTTAGCCTGATTTTTTTTCTATTCTAAATTATTATCATAAAGAAAAGCTCTGTAGGGAGTTTAGAGAACAGTACACGAGTTACTCATTTTTCAGCTCTGTGACCAAATACCTCAGGAAAATAACTTGAAGGAAAGATTCTTCCCTTTAGAGATTTCAGGAAGTGGACAACCAGCTCCACTGCTCAGGCTTGGGGGGTTGTCACGAGGGAAGGGCCTGGAGGGGGAAGCGTAGGGCCTGGAGGCGGCCGGGGGAAGCACCAGCTGGCCCTGTCTCCTCCCGGCCTTGGCTCTCGGGTCTCGGCTCTCAGGTCTCTGCCCAGCCTCGGCTCTCGGGCCTCGGGTTACCCGCTCGCTCCCTCCCACTGCGCCCACCTGCTTGGTTTCGGCTCCCTCTCGCTGATGCCCGGCAGTGGGCCTGGTGGGGCTTGGAGCCGTGGGGGTTCAGTGGGGCCCTCTGCACCCCTCGTCTGAGCCCCTGGGAACAGGAGGCCGTTTCCCATGTGGCTGAGAGAGGCCTGCCTTTGCCTGACCCTAGCCAAGGCCCGGAGGGCTAGGAGCGCCCACAGATTCCCACTTCTTCCCAGGCAGTTCTTAGGGTTTCCAACGGGATGGCCACGTGAAGCTCACTCCAGAAAAGCTTCTGCTGTGGGCAGCGAAAGGCACAGTGTAGCGGCGCTCAGTACGGGGCTGAGCTCACTGAGCTGTAAGAATGGCTCCAACTCTGACTGTTTGGGCAGAACCTTGGCCTCAAGGAAGACAGTGAGCTGGCGCCTGCTTCTCCTCCACAGTAGGGTGTCCCGGCACATGTGAAAGGACACGCCTGGTCTTTCTTGATTTTCCGCTGGCCTTGATTTTCTCCTGTGGAGCCAGTTCAGACTCTAGGTTGACAGAGTCCACAGAGTTCTGCCCTCCAGCATAGAAATACCCCCCATTCCAGGCCATAGCACCCCTCTCTGGAGGGCCCACACTCTATTTCAAGCATGTTTTCTATTTTTATTTTTAAACTTGGTGTAATTTCTTTTTATTATTATTATTACTATTACTATTATTATTATTTTTGTATTTTAGGGAGGGCTCTACAGGATGTTCAGGGTCTCACTACTAGATCAGACTTGTACTGATCCGCCTGTTTACAGCCTCCCAAGAGCTGGGATTACAGGTGGGCACCACCACACCCAGTCTCAATTGCTGCTTCAGTGTGCCCGGGGCGCTGGCACAGCAGGCCCGGGGATTGAACCCCTGGCCCTCACGTCTGCTTGCAACCACTTTAATCTGCTGAGCTATTTGGCCAGCCCTGTAATTATTTTTTTAGTACATATTTACCATGCACACTGATCATGTTCAGTGTGAGGAGCTTGTAGGTGTTTGTGTCCTAGGGCTCTTCTCTCCCCTCCCTTCAGCCTTCCTTCCTTCCTTCCCCCCGACAGCCGTCTCTGTTTTCCCTCCCCTGCCCCCCTCCCCCATTGCACGAGCTCGTTCTTCCTACTTCCAAGTACCTGTCCTGTTTGGCCTTTATGCATGTTAGGTCTCTTACACAGGAAAAAGTGTGCTATTCAACCTTGTGTGCCTGATTTATTTCTAAAATTATGGGCTTAAGGTGCATTTGTTTACCTACAAATGACTCAGGTCGATTCTGCCTTATAGCCACGCAGTACTCCATGTCTATGAATACCACATTTTCATTTTTCATTCATCTGTTGGTGGGCAGCCAGGATAAGGCTGTGCTGCTGTGGTAAGGGTGTGCATGTGTCTCTAGGGTAAGGCGCATTGAACTCTTCTGGAAAGAGCCCCAGGAGGGGACCAGCTGGGTGGAAGGCCCTCCAGCCCCAGCGTTCTGAGGGTGCCCACACTGATTTCCACAGTGGTTGCACCGGCCTGCATGCCCACCAACAGTGGAGAAGGGCTCCTTTCCCTGCAGCCCCTCCAGCATTTGTCATTGGTTGATTTCTTGATGAAAGCCGTTCTTTCTGGGATGACATGGGAATCTCAGTATTCAAACTTGTGTTTTCAATTCTGCCTAATAATCCTCTTTATGCCCCTTGAAACAAAAATCAGACCCGCCTTTTTCTTTTAGGCCCCCTGCCCAGGCTGTGCTTTTCAGGGTGCCACAGCCTGGGAGTTCACAATTCTCCGTCCCAGTCTCTGCTCACGAGACTCCTTTTCCTTGAGGAAGAGCTGTGTAGCTGTCTCTGCAAGCCCGATACGTTGTGCCGTGGCCCTAGTTATGTGGTGGAGTCAGGCAGCTCAGATTCTAAGATAAGAACTTTTCCCTAAACAAGCTAATAAACTATTAAAATTAAAGTCATCTTGAATTAAAGTTTCTTTTGCATTCAAGAAAGTCAAAGAGAAGATCATTGCTCTAAGTAATTTTCTCGTGGTCAGCGTGGAGAGTGAAGCCTAAAGCCTGCAGCCAGTTCGCCCCCAGTAGAGTTCAGCCCTGGGTGCAGCAAGTGCCTGCGGGCCTTCTCGGCTTTCTCCTCAGCCCCCTCCGCTGTGCTGGTCTCATGGCCCTGGGGTCTGAGGGTCTCAGGAGTGTGCTCCGAGGCTCTGGGCTCTGAGAGTCTGGCCCAGGGCATCTGGCTCCGCGCAGCACACTCTGGCAGGGTCTCCTCTTCCTTTCTTCCAGGGTCCCTCTGAAGGTGGAGCAAGCAAACAATGCCCGAGACGCGCTGGCCAAGACTGTCTACAGCCATCTCTTCGACCATGTGGTGAACAGAGTGAATCAGTGTTTCCCTTTCGAGACGTCCTCCTATTTTATCGGGGTCCTGGACATTGCTGGCTTTGGTGAGTCTGCATCCTTCCGGGAGTGTGTGTTGGTCTGGGACGCCTTGGCATGTATGAGACACTTAAGACTGCTTTGGTGCCGCTGTCTTGGTAGGCTCAGCTAGGTGCTGATCCCTGTGCCCTGCGGTGTGAGGCCCGCACTCCATTGCCTCAATCCTCTTCCTTGGAGCCTGGGCTCTGCGTGTGAGCGGGCTCCCTGCGGCGGGTCAGTGCATGCACACCTGCTGGGCCACCTGCACTCCCTTCCCTCCCCCAGCTCTACTGCTTCCCCTTTTTATTAGTGTGAGTTTGGGACAGACACTAAACGCAGTCCAGATGGGCGCATGGGTGCTGCGTCTTAATCACTTTTGCTTTTCCCCTTGCTTCCGCCGTCCTTGCATCGCAGGTCCCCTCTCATCTCCACACTTTTAGCTCCCTGTTTCCTGTCATCTAACTTCAGTTCTGCTTTTTAGATTATTTGTATTTGGGGTTTCTCATGTAAGAGAAAGCACGCAATATTTAGTCTTGGGTCTGATTTATTTCACTTAGCATTGTGGTTTCAAGATGGACTTTCCTAAACATGAC
>NW_004524637.1:4152858-4156206 GCF_000260255.1 Octodon degus
CCTCCCCCTCTTCCGTCTTCCTCTCGCTCTCCCCCCCTTTCTTCTTTTTGGAAGAAATTGTCATTGCCAGTTACATAGGCCTAGGAAGCTGATGTTCAAAAAAAACCCAGACTCCTCGAGAAGTATGCTCTTAAATGAATATAACTGAAATAAACTCTTGACTCTTACTAAGATAAGAAAGCTATTAGAACCACTGGTTCCCATGTAGTGCTGAGTACAGGTTAACATAACCTGTAGGCCAGTGACGGCAGAACTTGGGGCTCTGCTTGGTGACCGCCATCTGACTGAGGCTCACGAGTGGTGGGTTCACCGCCGTGCTGCAGGCCGTCCTCGCGTCTGTCTGTAACTTTCACTGCTGGAGTTGACAACAAGTAGCTGTTTCCAGTTCATTTTCCGTCAAGTGAGGGTGACACCAAGATAAGTCCCTGGCACTGGCTTGGGTGTTTATATGGGCATTAAGTGGACCCCAGGTACAGTCTGAGCTCCACTGTGCTCTGGATGACTGTTGCCAGGACTTGAAGTGAGTCTGGTGGCTCTTGCCCTGGGCTCTTCGCTCGCTCAGTGTTTCTCCTGGCCTAGAGAGCTGGTCAGCTTCCCGCCTGGGGTGTCTGCCCTTGTCAAGGGAAGGTGCTCTGGAGGGGCCAGAGTGTTGCTTTTGGTGGGTTTGTACCTAAAATTTCCGCTAAATTGTTACCTAAAGGCACATAAAGCCCCCTACTGACTTAGTATCTTGCTGCCTTTAGTTCTGTTTTTCTTGACCTATAACAGCTTTGCATACAGCACACATATACAGCATCAGAAAATTCCGCAACTTTGTGAATCTTGAAGCATTATGGAGGAGAGTCTCTTAACTTCAGGAAGGAATCAGTGTCCGTAACATTCCTGATGGCCATGGTTTTACAGATGAAGCATCAAAACATCTCTAGCAGAATTGCATTTTGAGTCGTTTGTGCTTTCAGTTGCTTTATGCCTATGTTTAAAAGCTATGAGTGGTGGCGCTATTTTGTCACTTTGGAACATCTCTCCTGACCAGTGCCTTTTTATCAACTGGAGCCAGGTGTTTTTAATAATTCTAATGATTAACAACATTTGTCTTGAAGTAAAAACATTTGGATTTGGGGAGTATACAACAGTTATATGCATTTTTAGCCTAATCTTAAATTGTCATTGTCGCATTTTATTTTTGGGCCAGCTCAGCACGCCCTGAGGGCAGGGCTGTTGTGGCATGTGGTGCTGTGGATGGAACCGTGGTCCCCTGCACCTGCCTGAGGTTGCCTAACAGGTGCTTCAGACCACTGAGCTACTCACTGGTCCCATGTCACATTTTATTGTGAGATAAACTGTGTCAGTTTTCTCTGATGATGGTGACTCGAGTCTGGTTTTCTTTTCAGAATACTTTGAACATAACAGCTTTGAACAATTCTGTATCAACTACTGCAATGAAAAACTCCAACAGTTTTTTAATGAAAGGATTCTGAAGGAGGTAATTGCCATTATAACCCATTCATTTATTTATTTATTTATTTATTTATTTATTTATTAATGTGTTTGGTACAGGATCTCACTGCGCAGCTCGGACTCATAGTGATCCTCCTCTTTTCAGCCTCCCCAGTTCTGGGATTACAGGCGTGCACCACCACTCTCAGTCTCTGTGGCTCCTGGAGCTGGGGCCAGTGCGACATGTGGTGCGGTGTGGGCCCCATCCTTGTGTGCCTAGCGGGTTTGCACCTGTACCCGATACACTTTGCTTCTCTTTTCCCGTTCCCCTTCCAGCATTCAAACTCCTTGTCTTCTGTTGTTTTTTCCCCTGTCTCTTTCATTGCCCCCTCCCTTGTTCTTCCCCGTTTCCTAATGTCTGTTATTATGACGCCTTTTTTTTCTGTGCTTGAAGTTTCGTATGCTTTGGGTTTCTTGCATAGACAGGCCGCAGTGGCCGACCTTGCACATCCTTAAGACAGGCGGCAGCCGCCGACCTTGCGTGTCTGGTTTGTCCCACTCAGTGCTCCAGCACTCAGGCCCCACCGACCCTCCGACGACCCACGCGGAGTTGCCCTTTGTGGGGGGTAGTGCCAGTCCATATAGCTGTGGGGCGCGCATTCCTTATGCACTGCCTGTTGGTGGCCAGTATGTGAGGCACTTCTAGGAAGTGTTACTTGGTCAAATGCAATTTCTACTTTTAGGTTTTTGAGGAATCTTCGTACCGATGTATGTAGTGTTTGCATTAGTTTACATTTGTGCCTCCAGTGTAGAAGGCTTTCATTTGTCTCCCAGCCTTGCCAGTATGTGTTGTTTGAGTTTTTTTAAAAGTACATTTGTAGCATGTAATGCTTGCATGTATCGTGGGGAGCAGATATGTGTACATACCACATCTTAATTCTTTTTAGCGTCCACCCCTTCCATTTACAGACGAGCTCCCTGTTGCCTGTCATCTTGTCTCTTCTTTTGCTTTTTAAAATATTTATACTTCTCTCTCTCTCTCTCTCTCTCTCTCTCTCTCTCTCTCTCTCTCTCTCTTTCTCTCTGGTATTGGGAATCAAACTCATGACCTTTTGCTTGCCGGCAGGCCCTGTGCCCTGAGCCATGCCCCGGGCCATGGGTTTTTCCTATAGGAGAAATTGTGTGGTAGTTAAGCTTGTGTGTTTGATGTATTTTGCTTGTCATTGTGGTCTTGGTGTATGCTGGGTGTCAGAGCACTTGGGAAGCTGAGGCTGGTGGGTCTCAAGTTCAAGACCAGCTGGGACTACATAGTGGGATACTGTCTCCCAGAATAATAAAGAATTTTAGGCCTTGAAGATGGCTTCCCACACCTTCTTTCTTTTGGAAACAGGATTTTGCTGTGTAGTGCATGCTGGCCTTGAACTCGCTTATGTAGCTGAGGCTGGCCTGGAACTCACAGTGACCTTTCTGCCTTGGCCTGCTGAGAACTGGGATGTAGGTATGTGCCACCATGCCTGTCAGCTTTTCTTTTTGAGTAGGATAGCAGGATAGAATTTCTTTATTTTTTAATGTATTTAGTACAGACTGGACTTGTAGTGATCCTTCCTGTTTTTCAGCCTCCCAAGCACGAGGATTACAGGTGCATGCCACCATGCCCAGTCTCATTTGTTGTCTCAGCATGCCCAGGGTCGGGAGCAGCACATCATGTCGGGGATTGTACCCCGGACTCTGCATCTGCCTAAGCACATGCTTTGATCCGCTGAGCTCTCTGGCTGGCCCAGAATTGCTTTTTTTAAGGATGAAATTCCAGTGTTGTTTTGATTTGCATTTCTTTAATGGCCAAAGATAGCTAATATTTTTTCATGTACATGTTAGACATTTGTACTTCTTCTGACTATAGCCATTTGTATT
>NW_004524637.1:4156535-4176911 GCF_000260255.1 Octodon degus
CCTCTTCTTTGGACTGCTGTTGATGTGCATGATTAGGTTATTTGGGGTTGCTCTGTCCCTTTATGTGTGCGCACAGCACTACAGACTTCCCTCCAGATGCTTTTATTGTGTCTCATAGGACTGGGTATGTTGTGCTTCCATTGTCATTTGATTGGATGAACTTTTTAATTTCTTCCCTAATTTCTGTGATTCATTCAAGCATGTATTATTTAATCTCCACGTCTTTGTGTTGTTTCTGTGGTTTCCTTTGCTGTTGCTTTCTGTTTTGATTCCACAGTGATCCAGTGTTTTATATTTAAGCATGCTTTATGGCCTACAGTATTTTGTAAAAGTCCTACGTGCTGCCGAGAAAAATGTGCATTCAGTTGTTAATGGATGAAGCGCTCGGTGTAGATATGTAAGTCCGTTTGGTCAGTGGTGTATGTTTTGCACAATTTTATTCTATTTTTGTCTACTGGGCTTCCTGGCACATGTCTGCTTTTGTACGTTTTAGTTATATGCTGTAGGTAAGCCACTTCTGTCATAAAACGCATGAAATAACTATTTAGTAGTGAAATACTTTGTCTGAAAATGTTTATCTGGTCACGTTAGTCCTTCCATTTCCATGTGAAATGTTATGTCCACCCCTTGCTTTTAAAATACCCTAATCCTTCCCTTCCACGCCAGACCAGCAAGAAGCTTTGTGTGGAAACCGGAGCTGTGTGAAGAGAAGATGCTTCCTGATTTCAGTTTACTTTTCTAACAACCCTTTACTATAAATGGGACCTTTAAATTCAGATTAGGTTTTGATGTGCGGTATATAATCTTTTTCAAGGTCTGGCCAGATAGCTCGGAGGACTAGAGTGCCTGCGTAGGCAGAGCACAAGGGCAGGGTTCGATCCCCAGTGTGCTGTGCTGCCCCCGCCCCTGCGGCGTGCTGAGAGGGCGAACAAGTCTGGGCGTGGTGGTGCGCGCCTGTAATCCCAGCGCTTGGGAGGCTGAACACAGGAGGATCACTGAGAGTCTGAGCTATGGGGTGAGACCCTGTAGACCCTGTACTAAATTAAAAAAAAATCTTTTCCAGAAAAATGATACTAGGTTTATTTCTAGTGATCACTTTTCACTTATATTTTATGGATACATGTTACATAGTTTTCCACAAATGATTTATACCTTATATGTGAAGGTTTTCGAGCCTGTTTGCAGGTAATTGCTATTTCCTCGACATTGAAGCCTGGCTGTCTTTGGAAAGCCTTCAGTGCTATATTAATTGGTATAACCCTTTATTTTTCTAAAATAAATGTCACAATTAGAAGTGGCACACAACATTGCCTTCATTTAATGTAGCCGTATTTCTGTGTCCGTAACTGTGCTTGTTTCGTGTATAGGAACAAGAACTCTACCAGAAGGAAGGCTTAGGTGTTAACGAGGTGCATTATGTGGACAACCAGGACTGCATAGGTGGGTATTCTTTCTGTTACACCATTGTGGAATAACGTTGGGAGGGGCAGTAATGTGCCGTGCGTCGTTGCTCTGTGCCCTGGTTGACGCTGCTAGGAACTGTGAAAACTCTTGTATGTACTTCTTTTCTGCTGCTTCAAAGTTATTTTTTCTGTCAGGGCATGAAATTCAGCTTTGATGAAAATTTTTAAAATTTTTCTTCTGTTTATTATGATGTGTATTTTCCTACTTGGAAGCTAACATAAGAGACAGGTAAGAGGGCCAGTTAGTGGGCAGGCAGCGGTTGGATCCCACCCAGCCTGGCTGCAGGGGCGGCTGCCCAGGGCCTGCAGGTCCCTCTCCTGTGCATGCCTCCTGCGGGGTGCGGCCTGGGGTCCACAGGTCCAGGGGGTGAGATGAAGGCAGCTGGCCGTGCAGCAGCCTCAGCCTTCTCTTGCTCTCCACCACCCCTGAAGTCAGCTGCTGCACGAGCCTCGCGTGAAAGCCCAGGAACCACATGGTCAGGGATAAGGTGCTGCTTGCAGACGCGTTGCCCAGCAGCGCTGCCTCGGCACGGCTGTGCCTGTCCTGCTTGCTGCCAGCACTCCTGCCATGGCCAGAGGTGTGCTCTCTGCGGCCGAGGCAGCGAGGACTGGTTGTCAGTCATGTCAGTCAGTGTAAGCACCATTGTTGGTGTTATTCTAGGCAAACACAGCACTTCTTAACAAAATGAAAGCGATCCTGCAGGCACTGCTGGTCAGTATTTTCTAGGGAAATAGGAGATGTATGGAGGCTGCTTGTTCACCCAGCATCGCTGGTGAGCTCTGTCCTTTCTCACTTGGGTGCCACGTACTCTGGGGTTGCCCTCTGCTCAGAGCTCCTTCCTGTGGGTTTGTCCCCCAGTTACCACACTACCCGCACCTTAGCACACCTCAGCGCAACTCAGCGTACCTCAAGGCAGCTAAGGGCACCTCAGCACAACTCAGAGCACCACAGCACACCTCAGCACACATCAGCGCACCTCAGAGCACCTCTGTCTACCTCAGTGTACCTCAGGGCAGCTAAGGGCACCTCAGTGCAACTCAGAGCACCACAGCACACCTCAGCACACATCAGCACACCTTAGAGCACTTCTGCCCACCTCAGCGTACCTCAGGGCACCTCAGTGCAACTCGGGGAACTCAGCACACCTTACGGTACCTCAGTCCACCTTCCTGTACCTCAGTCCACCTTCCTGTACCTCAGTCCACCTTCCTGCACCTCAGCATACCCACATACCTCAGTGTGCCCTCACCCACTGGAGTGTACCCTCCTGCACCTCATTGCACCCTCCTGCACCTCAACACACCCTCACCCACCTCAGCACACCTTCCCTACCTCAGTGCACCCTCCCCAACCTCAGAGCATCCCCATAAACCTCAGAGAATCCTCCTGCACCTCGGTGCGCCCTCTCCCACCTTAGAGCATTCTCCCCCACCTCGGCATGCCCTTACCTACCTCAGCCCGCCCTCTGCACCTCAGTGCACCCTCACTGCCTCAGCTCACCCTCCCCCATGTTAGCGCCCCCTTCCGTGTATTCTGTCCCTTCCTGCAGCAGTCACTGCCCAGGCAGCAGCCATTTCTAGTCAGTCTCCAGTTAGAACCTGGGTCTTTCTTGCTGGGTCTTGGAGCCCTGCCCCATTCAGCAGTTTTATATGCTGTGTTTAAGAAGTTTTAAAGTTATCTTGTTATGTGGGAAAGTTAAGCAGCACATATCAAAGGAGCGTAACATTTTGCTTTGTGGGGCCATGCTGGCCTCTGCACTGCAGGACTACCTGGGGCCAGGGCCTGAGAACCAACCCAGACAGCAGGAAGACTCTTATCTTAAAAAAAGAAGTGCTCACTTTTTGCTAAAAAGGTGTATATGCAAAAGCTCTCATTGTTTCTTTTTTTCTTCTTCTTCTTTTTTTTTTTTTTACGGAACCAGGGATTGAACTCAGGCCCTTGCGCTTGCTATGGCAGTGCTTATTCCACTGAGCCATCTCCCCAGCAGCCGTTATTTCATTTCATTTTGCAGATAGATGCCATCTATAAAAGGGGAAATTTTAGATTCCTTAGCCTTTCAAAGTTTACAAATGGAATTCCTGTATTAGTTGCTTTATCCATGAAGTTGTTTTTCTGAACACAACACTAAAACTGTGATGTTATCTTTAAACGAGTGGCCAGGTCTCAAATAAAAATCCTCTGTTCACCACAGCCATTGGTAAAATATTTTCAGAATTGTTGACTACATGATTTCTAAGCAATCCTTAAAATGTGGCATCAATAAGCTGTTCACCATATCTTTAAAATGTTTTTACCCCATCGAAGTTCATTTTTATTTTTTAAAATAGATTTAATTGAAGCAAAATTGGTGGGAGTACTAGACATTTTGGATGAAGAAAATCGCCTTCCCCAGCCAAGTGACCAGCACTTCACTGCCGCGGTTCACCAGAAGCACAAGGACCACTTCCGACTCACTGTGAGCTCGTCCTTGTGGACTCGAGACCCAACGGAGAGGGTGGTCTTGGGAAGGGGCACTGGGTCCTGGCTGTTGTTGGCAGTTGCATTTCGTGGGGGCTAGGGCCGGCGCCTTCTCAGGGGGGCACTGAACTTCACACGCCATGTGTTTGGCGGTAGTGTTTTATGTCACCAAGAGTGTTTCTTTCTGTGAAAAGTAGTCTTACCTGAGACGGGCAGTGACCTCTGCCTGCTGCCTTCGTGTTCTGCCTTCCGAGCTAAGTGGCATAAATTGCCTTTTCCTACCATGTGACCCTGATCGTGGTCCAGGGTTGCGGCTCGAGTCATAAGCTGCCATCCACACATCTGTTAGTTCTCAGGGAAGGCAGTGGTGTGCAGCCCTGAGTGGCGGCAACAACCCACCTCAGACAGCAGTAGCCCATGCATTTGGTCTCCTTCTAGGGAGCTTTGAGTGGAAAACCCACTCGGGCAAGGGAAGCTGAAAGAGTAGAGGGCCAGGTGGCACAAGGGAAAGGCAGCTGCGGAGACAGTAGAAATGAATGAGCAGGCACTGCTAAAAATGCGCTTCTGAGAAGGCAGGGCTCCCACACTGCTGCTGGGCAGAGAGCTGTGCTTGACTGAACCTTTGTGGGAGTGAGAAGAGAACCTTTCTCCCGGAGGCTGGGTTGTGCAGCTGGAGTGCTTCCTGCATTTGCCTGATTCTGTGTCTGAGGCAGCACAAGATCTACGGCTGTCCATTGCACGCCACTTAGTCTTGTGGATAGCCACCGCAGTTGGGCCTGGGCGTGCTGCTTAGGGCCACGTGGTGGTGTTGGGCTGCTGGCTGGTGGTTCTGGCCTTGAGCTGGCAGTCAGTGCAGGAGCGTCTTTTTTGTTTTGGTTCAGCATTGACAGAACTGCAATGTACGCATGCATTGCCTGTCATCTGGTCCTTCTTAGTACATTAAAAAAGGAAAGAAAATCTAAAAACAACTTTAAGAAGATCATTTAAAACTTCAGTGGTATATAGGTTAAATGGATTTACATGAAAAATGAATGTAATCATGTTGATCTTTAGGGTCTGGAATCCCAGACCTGCCTGCTCCATTGACTTGGAATTTTGTGTGCTAAATATGTGTAATTTGCAGCCTGTGTCTAATACTGGCGTAGAGGTGTTAGAAGCAAACAAAACAGTGTATACCCTCAAGAAAACGTGTGCAGAGGTTGAGGCTTATGTGCTGCCCACTTACTCTCCGCTCTGGGCTCTGCAGCTCCGAGCACGTGGTGCATGGCCGCCTTTGTCAGGATCTGGGTACTCTTCACCAGCATTGTGATATGAGTCCCAGAGCACGTAGGCTAGAGGACGGCACCGAGCAGTGCCAGGGTGGATTTGTTGAGGAGCACACGAGGCAGAGACTGGTAACTAATACTACAGGTTGTTGCCTTTGCAAATGTAGGCACTTGGCCCATCTCTGGGGCACGTGGCAGTGCCAGGCGCTGTCACAGGCTTACACAGTCCCGCTCAGGTTCTAGTGTGAGCGAGCCGTGGGTGTGGCTTGTGTGGCAGAGGAGTCCACATGCAGACAGAGGAGCCCGCACGTCGGGTGCTCAGGGCTCCCCGGTGCCTGCAGAGGCCACGCGGTCCTGTGAAAGCAGCTTGGAAGCTTGAGTGATGTAAGTGTGAGAGGTGGTGCGGACACAGTGCACAGCTCAGTGCGTAGTTGTTCCGAGGTAGACTTGGGCTTGTTGTGTGACCCAGGAGGGCATGGTTTGAATCTCGGGGTGTCCCAGTGCTGGCTTCAGCTGTGTCCGTGGCAGGCAGCATGTGAGTCCTGCAGTGGGTGCTGGGCGTGGAGGCATGGGAGTCTCCCACTGCCTGAGATAGTGCTCAGCCCCGCGAGTTGCCCGCTCTGCGTCATGCTTGCTCCTGAATGGCAGACTTTTGTCTGCTCGCTTTGGTCTTGCAGTCTTTCTTTAGGAGAGTGTGACCAAATATGTGCCGGACGCCACTGGTGTCTTAGGCTGTACTCAACGTTGGAAAAGCAGGATAAGTGTGAAAATTACCTTCATAATTTTCAGTATTTCATACCTCAAGTGTTGTCTGAAGGAACATTATGCAGTCTGTTTTTGAAAATTTAATAATGCATGGATGTATTATCTTTCAGATTCCCAGGAAATCCAAGCTGGCGGTTCATAGGAATCTCAGAGATGACGAAGGCTTTATCATCAGGCACTTTGCAGGGGCTGTGTGCTATGAAACAGTGAGTGTGACGCTTTTAAGTTTGACAATGAGCGTAGCGCGGCGTGGTGCTGCCGCCTCCCGCCGGCCTGGAGTGGCACCGCTGCCGCCTTCAGGTGCTGCAGGTGCTCGCGGTGGCCGAGGAGCTGGCAGGCGGTGCGGAGAGCAAGACTACTGCTGCCTGCTGCCCAGGGTGACCACTGGGCTGGGTGCGCGGGGATGCATGTCACCAGGCGAGCTGAAGCATTCTGTGTGGTTTGTTTTCCAGACCCAGTTTGTGGAGAAAAACAATGATGCTTTACATATGTCTCTTGAATCCTTAATATGTGAGTCCAGAGATAAGTTCATACGGGAGTTATTCGAATCGTCCACAAATAACAACAAAGACACTAAACAAAAAGCAGGAAAACTTAGTTTCATCAGTGTGGGAAACAAGTTTAAGGTATTTATTTTGAAAACGTTTTGACTGTATTTAAAATAAAATAATTCTGTGATACTCCAAAGTGGATAATGTAGATCACTCACTGTCACGAGTGAGCTGCCAGAGAAGACCCGTGGTGTTGGCTCTTGTCTGTAAAATACCGTGGCCCAGCCCTGGTCGCTGCCTGTGCAGAAGCGACTGTGGCTCCTGGTGCACAACGTATCTGGCTGCCTCTCCTGATGCTCCTGCTCCGCGACTGCCTGTCGACCTGTGCGCCTTCTCTGTCCCACGTGTCTTCTGCTTCCTTCCTACTCAGCAGCTTTCTTTTAGCTGGAGTAGGCCAGCTCCAGACGGCTAGACAGGATAGTAGAGAGGAAGAGCAGGCACAGCAAGCCTTCAGGTAAATGTCGCCTCGTGGACTCCTCTTGCACAGTGGCTACACGTCACAGAGAGCCTGTCTTGAGTCCGTAATTTCATTTGCACTTTGTTTTCAATGCATGTTTCTCTCCCAGGGCATCACTGGCATGCATATGACACTAAACCTTAAATGGAGTGTTTGGTAGTTTCTAAAAAGATGAGGGTTCACGCATAGCACACTCTTCAACTTGTTAGGGAACATTCACGTATCAACTTAGGATCAGGAATTTATCCTTTGGAGCCTGATAAGGAATTGTTACAAAGTATTTCTTAGAACGTGAGGGCCATGGCGGCTGAAGATAGAGCCTAGTGTGAAGCCCCTGGGTTAAATCCCCAGTGCCACACACAGAAAAGAAGGGAAAATAAAAAGAGCACTACAAGTTGGTTATATATATGTTTTTTAATGTATGTAGTACAGGGTCTCACTACACAGCTTGGCTTCGTAGTGATGCTCTTGTTTTCAGCCTCCCTAGTGCTGGGATTACTGGCATGTGCCACCGCGCCCAGACTCTGGGGCTGGCTCAGCCCGCCCTGGGGGTGGGGCTGGTGCAGCATGTGGTGCTGGGGATTGACCTGCAGTCCTTGCGCTTGCCTGAACAGGTGCTTTGTCCACTAAGTGAGCTTTCTCACTGGCCCTTGGTTATAATTTTGAATATAGAAAAACAATTATGTTACAAGTTTAATAAACAGAGAAGCATAACACTGTACATAGAACAAAAAATAGAGTCAACTTCTTTTACTCATTCGCACAGTTACTTACAATTAAACTCTGTTTGCCTTTTGAAGTATAGACTGTATGAACAGTGATATAATTGCAAACAGTGTTTATCAAAATAATATAATAGCAGCTGCAGTAAGACCTTCAGATTCCTTTCTGCTTGAATTGGGCCCTAAATAATTTACTGTGATGAAATCAGAGTCCTTTGCGATTGAATTGGGCCCTAAATAATTTACCGTGATGAAATCATGCTTCCCGGGCTGAGAATGTTTACCCAGCATATGTGAGGGGTGAGCCCTAGTAGTACCCGCCTAAAAAATTTTATTTCCAAAAGCTAGATTATTTTAAAAATGGGAATATTAGGTAGCTGAATTAAAAATTTTAAATTTTAAGTCACATTCATTAATTATAAGTTCCTAATTTGCTTAACATGCAATATTTTTAATTTATTCTTCCATTCCTGATTAGGCACTTAATAGATGATTTCAAACATAGTACATTATTGGTATGTTTCTATAGTGCCAGCTATAGGCAGGAGGCTGAGGCGGGAGGAGTGCTTGAACCAAGAAATGTGTTTTCACCCTGTACAACAGAGTGAGACCTAGTCTCAAGAAAACAACAAAAAAGTACATTCATTTATAGGAAACAAATATTCATCAAGTACTGTCCTACTGTAATATTAAAGTAGCACCATTGGTAAGGATATACCTGTAATTTTAGACAATATAAATAAAACTCCTCTGGTTTAGAAAATCTTGGGTTAAGCCTTTATAAGTTGTTTATGTATAGTTAAATATAGGTACAATATTTCATTATGAAAGCTATAGCTGGTTTTAAAAATACCAGTTTGGAGTAAAAATCTTAATAGGGATTCTTGGTTTCAAATATAGTTGACTAGCTCAACAGATTAAAACTGAAGTATGTAAGGTAATAAGCACAAACCAGGTGATGAGCAGTAGTAATGTCTCAGGCGTCCGGCACGATGGAGGCCAGGTTTTCCTTGGAACAATGACCAGCTCCTGTTTCTTTATTAGGCTTTTGCTCATGCTGGAAACCACGCTCACAACTCACGCTTGCCAGGCGGGCGCAGTGCCGCTGACGCGAGGCCCTTGCCTTGCTGCTTGTGAGGGCTGCATTTTGATAAGTGACCTTCTTTTCTCTTTTTTCACTGTTAGTGTATTTTTACTGCTTCCACTGTTGTCACTGAATCTCCATTTGGAGAAATCTTGTGGACTACAGAGCACAGATTTTGTGACAGTTGTTTTCTTCCAGAATTAGTGGCTCTCAGACTTGCTCGAGTCATGTGGGAGCGTAGCTTGGTAGGTTGTCAGAAGTCTCGCCAGCTAAGCCAGGATATGACTGTGTCTCTTGGACCTAGCGGCATTCATTTCAGGCTCATAGCTGAAGCCTGTGGTGCCTGAAGTGTGTGTAGAGTCAGAGAGTGAACTGGCGTCAGGCCCGATTTGGGATTGTGCCTTGGCCGTTAGCTCGGGCAAGTCATTTATTTTCGTGGACCTCTTCTGCCTATGAGGGGAGGCTGGCTATGCACCCGCGTTGGGGGTGGTGTGTGACCCTTGGTTGGGCTGAGCTGGTCAGTGCCCATGTAAAGCTTTGAGCAGCGCTGTACTCCGGGGCGAACGGCCTGGTGGCTTCAGTTGTGGTTACGGCCAACAAAATACTAATGTAAGAATAGCGTTTTAATTTCCCTCTAAGTAGTATAATAAGGATTTTAGTATAAAATCCACACACTGGAATTTTCATAATTAATTTACTTTGTAGAATAATAAAGCAGATAAATGAGTTTAGTGTACTGAACCAGAGTAAATTATAATCAATATTTTAAAAGCAAGAAAGCATAGTGTCTTGTCTTATAATATCCATTTTCCATTTTTTAAAGAAAACTGTTGCATTTCTTAAAATAATTGATGTGTGAAAGGTTTTAAGAAATAGACCATATGTAGCTAGGTAGGGCAGTTTTGTTCATGTTCACATTTGGTAGAATAATCCGGGTAGACATCAGCAGTGCCTATTTCAAGCATGCCCTCACTCTTAGTGGCTTGTGGCACAGTGTTCCCGGTGTGGCACGGCCTGAAGTCCTGTAGCTCTGTTCTCACGCTGACTGCACCTGCTTTCTCCTTTCCTCCCCTGTTGCCGTATACGCCTTCCTCGCTCACCCCACCTGCACAGCTGTGTAGGGCGTTTTCGTATGACTGGCTTTCGGTCTTTCATGATACGAGTTCTGTGGAGTTGCAGCCCTTGACATTTTCTGGGCCATTGTGCATGAAGCGCTGAGAGTCTGCGCATGAGACACTGCGCTCCGACTCTGGTGTGTGTGCACGTTACTGCGTGCTGTTTACTCGTGGGGAATTAGTGTTGACTCCTGTTGTGGTGCACTTGAACTTCTTGAAATAAACTCATTCTTTTCCTTCACAGACACAGTTAAATTTGCTTTTGGATAAACTTCGAAGTACTGTGAGTACACTTGAAAATAGAATACATATTTCAAACAGTCCTCTAACACTGTTATTAATGTTTACCCAAATAAACACAGTAACTCTAGAATAGTTAGAAATATATTTAATTCCCTTCATTAAAATACGTTGTTGTGGGGCCGGGGAGATGGCTCAGTGGAGTAAGTGCTTCCCTGGCAAGCGCAAGGGCCTGAGTTCAATCCCTGGTGCTGAAAAAAAAAAAAAAAAAAAAAGTTGTTGAAATGGTTATTTTTTGTTAGATGTGTTCTGAAGAAAGGCCAAATATGTATGTAAAGTCAAACTTGTACAAAATACGGAGCTCTTTGAGTGCTATTGAGATTGGCGGAGAGCTTCACAAAGGTGGAAATAATTAGTAAGCATGGAGGAGAATATGGCTTTTTAGGATTAAAGATAAAGTCTGTAACTTAATTTCATTTTATTACTCTTGTACCATTCTTCGGACATGCCTCTGTTGGTATGGAAAAATGGACATAGATTTTGTTCCTTTACAAAGGCAAAATCTGTGGGAACCTGTGTTTTTTTTGACTGTGTGTCTTAGTGACTCACTCTGTATTATTAAATAAAAAACAAAAACTGCCATAGAAAGAAGTTCTGAAAAAAAAAATCTTCTTTTGAATATTTTCATTGGCTGCTGACACTTATCACCCAAGATTAAGCTGCCGAGAAAGGCATTTTACTTGTATTTCTGCTGTAAGTGCTACTCTCAAAGCAATGGGAGAACTTGTTAGATTTATAGAAGTATGTTCCAGAAGTGTTTGCAGTGAACATCTTGTTGAACAACTGTTCAGTTTCTCAAGGTTCCTACTTTGCAGAGAAAGTTATTTGGAAGTCTAGTATATTAGCTTCAGTACAAGACAATTTCATTGCTTACACAGTCCGCTTTTTCCTCATTTAGGATAACCTGATAGCCACAGGAATGCCTTTTGGCTTTAATAAATTTTGTTTAACAGATTAAAGTTTCCAGCTGGGCTTGGAAGTGCACACTTGAAGTCCAAGCACTGGGGGAGGCTGAGGGAGGAGGATTAGAAGTTTGAACCGGGGCAAGCCTGGGCAACTTAGGTCTAGTCTCAAGATAAAAACATTATAGAAGGGGTGGGTGTGCAGTTCAGTGTGCAGCCCTGAGTTCAGTTCCCAGTTCTGCAGCAGCAGCAGCAGCAGCAGCACAAACCAAAAACAAGACAACCCCAGCATTTTTGAGGTAGAATGAAAAGCTTGCTGGATTTTGTATACGTGTGCATTTGCAAACATTTTGTCATTACAAGGGCATACTTTTTATTTAATCTCTTTTCATAGAATAATATCCTTACAGAAATGTGGGTCAGTAGCTTGAGACTTGCGAAGGACGTTCTCGGCGTCCTCTCAGCACTGCCTTGTCGTCCTAGGGCGCAAGCTTCATTCGCTGCATCAAACCTAACTTGAAGATGACAAGCCACCACTTCGAAGGGGCTCAAATCCTGTCCCAGCTCCAGTGCTCAGGTACTCTCGTGCTCTCTCCTGTGTGTCGCGGTGTGTCAGGCAGTCTCACAGGCCCTGTGTTTCCAAGTGATTCACTGTAAGCGTGATCGTTTCTGAATACACTAAGATTTCTACCTTACTTCCTTCCAGACTTGCATGGGTGTTGGCTCTGTTCAGGTTGTGGCCCTTGGCCTTTCAGGCCCATGCTGCCAGGTTCCCTGGTCAGCCTTGGCTTCTCCCAGAGACTGTCCTGGGCCTCCAGATCTCTGAGCTCGGCCAGCGGCCGGCTCCCTCTCTGTGGAAGGCTTGGAGTCGCCACGCACCTCTGCCTTCTTGCACTCACTGCCTTCTTGACCAGAAGGGACTCCCTCCCTACTTGAGGCTTACATCCTTGAAGTCCATCCCTTCCTACCCTTCTTGTGCATCTTCAGATCTGATGATGCATGTTCTGCCCTTCCTGTTCCACTTAAGCACATCAGAATCTCATCTCAGACCACATTCCCTTGCAGCTCAGTAGTCGATTTGGATTTCTCAGTCCTCTGCCTTCTACTCACCTTTGACCCCAAGAGAATTGAACTTGCTTCCTGACAAGGTCACCGGTAATTGCCTGGTCTAAAATCTGAATCGGTTTTGCAGACCTAAATGAGACCCTCTTAGCGGACTTCACAAGCAGTTGGCTGCGTTAAGAGCGCAGCCTTCTTGGCCTGTGAAATGAAGTGTGCCTATGTTGGGTTTGTCGACTCAGTTTTGTTTCCTGGGTATTACCTGTTTCAGGGTCTAAACTAGGCCAGTTTTCCTGTTCACTGTTTGCCAGCTCTCTCCAGCAGCTCTGTGTGATGCTGGGATTCCTCTCTGTCAGAGCGTCTCTGTTGGATGCCCATCGGATGCTTTACAGGCCGAATCTTAGGTAGTTTTCACATCTAAGCTGTCACGCAGGTCTGGTGGCGGCTGTGTTGGATCGCATAGGCCCCCATCCTCCGGGTTTCTTGGACTCCCGTTGGTGTCACTGCCTCACTAGTGCGTGATGCTCCACCCCAGTGCGGGCCGTGCCCTCTCTGCCGGCTTCTTGCTGGACTTCCTTCTCTTTACACCGGTTAGCACACGAGGCCACGTGTCCTCGCCTGCGTGTCCCTAATTCACTGATCCTGTACTCTGTGCTGCAGCGCACCGGCTTCCCTTCCTGTTAGCTCTGTAAGAGCTGTGCTGCCGCAGGCCTGTGCTGCTCCTTGTTTGGGACGTGTTCAGCACTTTTCCTTTGTCTTTTCCATCTCAGCTGGATTGTTACTTCCCATTAAAGCCTTTCCTGATGTTCCTATTGTAGAAGCAGGCCTTAGTTCACTGTGCTGAGTTCCTGTTCTTTTATCTCATGGTCCTAGTTAAAATTTCAGCTGTATCTTGCATGATTATTTAAATTTTCCCTTCTCCATTCACAAGTCCCATGAGAGCAAGGAATGTATCTTGTTTTGACTTACGCAAAAATCTCACTTCCCTGGCATTTACTAAACTTAGTAAATATTGGTTGAATAAAACATATGATCTAGCAAATATAAAAATTTATGACTAATTCTGACAAGTACTGCACAATCAATTCAAATTACTCAATTTTTAGATGTAGAGAGATATATTTTGTGTATTTAGGATGTTAGAGCTTAGAGTTTAATTTTTTTCCATTTGAATTCTTTTTTAGGTTTTGTTTAGCATAATGCAATTAATTTATTTCCTAAGTTGGTATCTATTGTCCTAGCAAGTAATGCATGTTTAAATTTAGCTGTTTGTACTATTAGATTAGCAGAGTGTGGGCTTGCTGGTACATTATCTAGGCTCAGTCTTCCAGGCAGTGGTGCATTTCAGCATGTTAAGATATGTTGGCAGCCTAAAAGGTAGCACCAGTTTATAAACACTTGATTTATTTTGAAGTCTATTGATAGCATAATGATACAAAATTGATTCTAGTCATGTAGCTAGGTAATGAGAGAAGCAAAAAATAACAATAAGAGATGGAAATAAAAGTACTTATGGAGTGTCCCAAGATAAAGATATTTAAGATTTATATTGTTTTACCTTTCAATTTTCTTTCTTTCTTTTTTCCATTTAGAAGACAATTAGGTACCAGCAAGTTAGCTTAGTGGACTAAGTGCCTGCTTAGGCAAGAGCAGGGACAAAGGTTTGATCCCCTGCTCCACATGCTGTGCCACGTGCTGCCACCCTGCTCTGTCCCCCCCCCCCAGCAATGAGCCAGCCACTGAAGCCAGGCGTGGTGGTGCATGCCTGTGACCCCAGCGCTGGGGAGGCTGAAAACAGGAGGATCACTAGCAGTCCGAGCTGCATAGTGAGACCCTGCGCAAAGAAGATAACTAATTTAAGAAACTTTCTACTAACAGTACTCTCTTCTTATCAGCCACACCAGTGCAAAGAAGGGGAGGGAGAGAGAAGCTAGGTTTTCTTCCATGCAGCCTCAGGGTGGTGCTGCCTGTGGTAGCAAAGGGGGCTTCTGAGTGCAGGCAGCATCGTACCAAGCAGGTCAGGGGGATTTCTACAAGGAGTAGTTGAGTTTTAGAATTCTTTGTGCTGCCTAAGATCCTAAGAGTGCGTTAGCTTCAGGTGCTGAGAAATCAGTTGTAGGTAGCTAATGTGGGAAGCTTCGTGAAGTTCTTTTTTTTAGGTTTGTGTGTGTGTGTGTGTGTGTGTGTGTGTGTGTGCAGGGTCTCAATATGATGTTCTTTTTTTTTTTTTTTTTTGCAGAACTAGGAATTGAACTCAGGCCCTTGTGCTTGCCAGGGAAGCGCTTATTCCACTGAGCCATCTGCCCAGCCCCACTATGACATTCTTAATGTTCATGTTTTGCACTGGTAGGGAAGGCCTAGACTCTGAGTGGTGGTGTATACATTTTTAAAGGATACTTGATGGAAATGGACAAAAACTGACAATATCAGCAAAACTTTATGTTTTTCTCCAAGGCAGGGCCTAGAGCTAGAACTACTTCCAAGATTTTTTTTTCTTATTAAGAGAGATGTTCTTTGTGTGTTTCATTAATTTGTCTATAATTTTTATATATATTGGCTCTATTAAGACTAGTTAGGTGCTCTGTTCTATTTTTAATGTGGCATATTCTATTATGTATTTGTAACATAATTAATACATAATGAAGTTATTTCTGATGTTTTTCTATTACAAACAGAGACCCATTGACATTGGACATTGTCCACAGCTTACCTTTGTCCAAATGTGAGAAGTTGTAGGATAGATTCGTAGAAGTCCAGCATTTCTGGACCATAAGTACAGATACTGTATCCAAATGGCCATGCCAAATAGTTGCACCGGTTAACACTCTCACTTAGAATGTACGTGTGTTTTCCTCCACTGTCATAATCTCTTAATACTACACTGGAACCTT
The DNA here is from genome assembly GCF_000260255.1 of Octodon degus. Classification (NCBI taxonomy): domain Eukaryota; kingdom Metazoa; phylum Chordata; class Mammalia; order Rodentia; family Octodontidae; genus Octodon; species Octodon degus. The sequence continues at coordinate 4,171,568 of NW_004524637.1, forward strand.
GTTCCTGACTTAATTTGTTCTGCAGTTTTGGAAAAGATGGCCACGTGTGGGAAAGATGGCAGTGGTCGTGTTTGTCATGCAATACAGAATTTGCAAACAAAAACACAATTTTGCCAGACACTTGTTTGCAAACCAGATTAAGTTGTTTGCAAACACAAGCATTCATGAACTGAGGTACCACTAAAATAATATTTCACATCTTTGACAATTAGGTTAAAATTCAGTCTACCTAAAAAGGCCAACTTCTCATAAGATTATTTTAAGATAAGAATGTACTTATAGACTTCTACAGTTTTAATTTAAAATTTTTGACTAGCAGGAATTTAGTGTAACAAAAGAGGTAAGAGTCTGATGTTATTTTTGTTTCCCAAAACGCCATCCATCTGTTATAACAATTTTTATTGAAAATCTTATTTCCTCATTGATTTGAGTAGTCCCAGATACTGAAATTCAGGGTTTGTTGTAAATAAGACCTTGTCATTATATTTAGCAGTTGAATCTGTCTCAACCTATTTTACACTTTCCCTGACCTGAAAAGCTCACATTGATTTAGGCCTTGGATTTAAAATTTATTAAAGTTATACTGATAACAGATATTTATTCAGTGGACACATCATTCTAGTAGATTAGTTCCTCTGGGAAAGGTCTTTTTACTGACCCCCCCCCCGCCCCCCCCCGCTTTTGCTTAAGAACTGAGAAATGTATTTAACTACTTTGCTTAAGAACTGGAAATATATTTAACTACTTTTGGAGGACTCTTGTCAGGAATCTTGTTCTGAAATGACTTAGAAGGTGACCAGGCTTGCTGGGCATGGTGGCGCATGCCTGTAATCCCAATGCTTGGGAGGTTGAGCCAGGAAGATCATCGCAAGTTTCACATAAGACTGTGCTACAAAGTGAGTTCAAGGCTAGCCTGAGCTACATAGTGAGAACCTGTCTCAAAAAGACCAAAAAAAAAAGAGAGAGAGAAAGAAAGAAAGAGGCCAGGCATATGCTGTATTAGTCAGCATTCCTGTTGCTGGCCACAGACCTGTCACATGCAATCTAGAGGAGCAGAGGCTTAGTTTGGCTTATGTTTAAAGAGGATTCAGTCCGTGGTCAGCTGGCAGAAGGGCATGGTGAAGCAACATGGCTTAGTTTGTGCCAGCTGGAAAACAGAGCAGGAAGTAAGGCTAGAGAGGAAGGATCAGGGGAGCAGGTGCAGCCCTCAGGGCCACGTCTCCATGATCCGCTGTGGCACCCAGAAGTGTGCTGTCTGCTCCTGGGGAGAACCTCCTCCAGTCAGGTTGACTTCCACCTTAATTGCCACATCCCAACCCCTGTCAACTTGTAATCGAACATATCTCTTGCAGCTATACTTAAAACCTCCAAATAAAGGCAGTAGCAGGATCCTAATTCCATCTGGCGTCATGCATCTGTTGTACAACTGGTAGTGCAACAGTCTGTTCCCCAGAGGCTTACCAGGTGATGAAGGGTGCAGGTCAAAGTGTCTTCTGAGACTCAAGGCAAACCCTTAACCTGTGAAGCTCTATAAAAGTGAAAGAACAAGTTATATAATCCCAAGATACGGTGGCTCTCCCAATTACAAACGGGAGGGATAGAACTATAGAAAAAAGGAATAGGTCCAAAACAAGCCTGAAACCCAGAGGAAAACACTAAATCCTGTAGCTCTGCCTGGCATCCAGGACACATGGCAGCAATGTGAGTTTCAGAAGGCTTGGGTGGCCACCCTCCATGATCTTGTTTGTAGTAACAGTGACCTCTTTCTCTTGGGCAGGTTGCACACAAAGCCTGCAGTTTTCTTTGGAAGACGTTCCAAGCTCTTGACATGGCCAGCTTCCTGTTGTGCCCACTGCCTTCTTGGCCGTATTGCTGTTGCTGCGTTTTTAGGCAGTAGCCTCTTTGAGCAGTAGGTCCTTGCCTGGCCTTCCCGGCTTTCCTTTGAAATCTGAGCAGACTCCTCCCTGAGCCTCGCTGCTTTCTGCATGCTGGTAAAGCTTGTATCGTGTGGGTAATGCCTTATGCCATCGCCAGTGCTGGCAGTATCTGACACACTTGTACTTGGATGCCAAGCGTCTGAATGCCTGAGCAGGGGGACCCGAATCTAGGAGAACGAATTCCTTAGGAAGCTTTTCCTTAAATGAAACGTTTACGCTTTTACACCATTGGGTCTGCCGAGGGTGGCGTCATGCTGACTACTGAAATGCCTTCAACGCATCTTGCTTCTTATCTATATAAAAAGCGCGAAGTCCCCAGTTTACGAACATTGCAAACTTGTGCACATAGAATGGGTTTTAGGACTTGCTATTTTTATGCTTTACATTGTATATTTGTGTCAAAGGTGTGTAAGACTCACTTTGTTGGATTTACAAATGAATCTGACTTAAAGTTCTTTTGGAGTAGAACTTGCTCAAAAATGTGGAACTGGCTGGGGAGATCGCGCGGTGGCATAAGTACCTGCCTGGCAAGCACAAGGTCCCAACTTTGATCCCAAGTACCGTGAGCTGTGCTGGCCCAGGAACTGGGCATGGTGGCTCATGCCTGTAATCCCAGCACTGGAGAGGCTGAGACGGGAGGATCACGAGTCTAAACTGTGCATTGGGGCTGGGGAGATAGCTCAGTAGACTATGCACTTGCCTGGCAAGCATAAGGGCCTGAGTTCAATCCCTGGTTCCGCAAAAAAAAACACCCAAAACAAAACAAAACCAAAAAACTGTGTGTTAAGATCCTGTATTAAAAAAAAAAAAAAAAGGTCTGGGACTTATTCTATAGTAATACCTTGGCTTATGAGAATAATTTGCTCCTCTCATAATCTAAAGCACTTGCATATCAAAGCAGCAAGAGAACAAGAACCAATTGTGAGCTTGTAACATTCAGTGTGATGTACTACGTATATTGCAAGACACCGCTTGCTTATCAAGTAAAGATTTCTTAGAAATGGGGAATCTTCTCAGATCAAGTCACTCGCAATCCAGGGTTTGTCTGTATTTGCTTTATTCTTAATAGTGCTAATCTCTTCAGTAACCACACCTTCTTTGGACTGAGCTTACTCATAGTTCTTTCTGGACCAAAATTTTAAGTTCTCAATTTTTTCTGCTCTACCTTTCTTCCCTGATTCTCTGGCCCAAAACTAACACAAGCCATAGCCCAAATTTTGGGCTGTATTGAAATTTCTTTCACCAGATTAGTTAATTTACTGGCTTTCATCTCAGTATTCTGCCAAGTCTCATGACATGGGCAAGATGTAGACAAATTTTTTGCCACAGTGTAACACACAGGGCCTTTAATCCAGTTGCCAATAGAGACCTAGTTCCCAGCTGAAGTCTCCTGAGCCTGGCCTTTACTTCCCCATTCTTGTCGGCAGTCTGGGCTCTTGTGTTTCCACCTGAATCACCCCTCAAGCTGCTTACAGTGTGGCAGGGGTTCTCTAGCTGTTATCTCTGCACTTACCCACAAGGCATTGTGGGAGCTTTTAAACCCCGGGGTCAGGTACAGTCTCAGCAGTGGCTCCCATTTCTCCAGCACTGACCTTCTGTACGAGCTTTCCTGCTGCCGGATCTGCTGTGTGACACTCAGAGCTTACAGAGAGGCTTAATTTGGTTCTGTTTTGAGAGAATTTAGGCCATGGTCATCAGGCTCTGGAACATCGTGGCGAGAAGGCTGGAACATCGTGGCGAGAAGTCCTATGGGCAGAGCTGCTTAGTTCATGGTGGCTGGGAAGTAGAGGGGAAGCAGTGCCACAGAAGAAGGGGTGACGGACCAGACAGGGCCACCAGGGCCACAGTTTCGTGACCCCCCGGCATATCCGGAAGTGTGGCCACTGGCCCTCCAGGTGCACCCAGCACCCGTGGAGAGAGCACGGTGCCCTCACGGGGCTTACGTGTGTACCCAGCATAAGAACAGATGCCTCTGAGGATGGTTAGTCTGGCTTTAGCTAGAACTTGACTGGAGTAGCTGCAGGGAGATAAGTTGGAGCACAGTGGCTAGAAGTACGTTTCCTGTGGATTTTTCGTTGTTGACAATTCCTGCTTGTTTTCCCTCCCAAACATTGATGTGTGAAATTGTTTTATCATTCACAAGTTAATTTGGACTTCTGTGCAGTGATTGTGTTTTTATGGATCCAGGCATGGTGTCTGTTTTGGACCTGATGCAGGGTGGCTTCCCTTCACGGGCTTCATTTCATGAGCTCTACAACATGTACAAAAAGTACATGCCGGATAAACTCGCTCGGCTGGACCCCAGGCTGTTCTGTAAGGTACAGATGCTGCTGAAATGGAATTTTCACCCATTAGATCTTTCCTATTAATTCCTAATTGGAATTTAATCTGTAAACTTTTATTTTTCAGGCTCTTTTTAAGGCTTTGGGCTTAAATGAAGTTGACTACAAGTTTGGGTTAACGAAAGTATTTTTTAGACCTGGCAAGGTAAATATATTACTGTTTTAAACTTTAACATCATGCCTGTGAGCAGTTAGGGTTAATAAATGTTCTCAATTAATTAGTGATTTGTGTTATTTTTGAATCATACAGTTACTTGAACAACACAATATGTGTGTGTGTGTGTGTGTGTGTGTGTGTATGTGCATACAGAGTTTTCTTATTGGTGAGAAATTTATAATATGTAATTTTCTGCATAAATTTTGCAATTCTTACCAGCATTTGAATTAGAGAATAGTTTAATTGACTTTTTTATTTGCTTAAGTTAGGCAGTTAATCAGAAAAGACTAACATTTTGAGCAAATTGGAAGATTTTCTAGAGCATTAACTCAGCCTCCAATGATTTGAGATTGTATGTGCTGTGGGGCTCATTGCGACAGCATGTTTGCGGGGTAGACAGAGACCAAGCAAGCCAGGAAGCGGGACAGGGGACTGGACTGTGTGCTGGCCTCTGGCCAACCCTGGAAGGAATGAATACATGAATGCTTTGAATGTAAAGGGGTTTTTAGGCTCACACATATTCCTATAGTTTTAACATTCACAGTTTGTATAATGATTTATGACTGGATGTGTTCAGTAAGTGTGGTACTGTTTACAGTCCATCCTACAGAGTAATAATTGCATCCTCATTTTAATCATGACTGTAACTGCTCAATAGCCAATAATTATAATTGGATTAACCAAAATCATTAATAAATATCTTTAGGGGGCCTGGCCTTAGCTCAGTTGTTTAAGTGGCTGCTTCCACAAAGCTGTCAGCCTCAGGTTGCTGTAGTTCGATCCCCACAACACTCCAGCCAGCCAAACATTAGATTTATCTAAAACAGCCAGGGAGATAGCTCAGTAGAATAAGCACCTGCCTGGCAAGTGCAGGGTCCTGAGTTCAATCCCTGATACCACAAAATAAG
>NW_004524637.1:4177011-4255617 GCF_000260255.1 Octodon degus
CCCCTGAGGGCATTCAGAGCAAAAAAAAAAAAAAAAAATCTTTAGTGTCTGAAAATGTGAATAACAAATTTGATTTCACATGTCTGAACATGGGGTGAAACGTGAGCTTAGTGTATGTGCTTGATTATTATTGCACTTAAGTTTATTATACATAATTGTTTATTATTAAATGATAAAATATTAACAAAAATGAATATATAAATGTCATAATTGTCTTAGTGTTAAGGATTCATAATTATCATAAACTCAACATTTCTCTTATTTCAGAGAAATTCTTAATTAAGAATTACATCCTTCAGAAAAAATAAAATCCATAGCACAAGAAGCAGACAGGATATCCTGTCCAAACACTAGGTGGGATATTTGGTAAAGAATAGAAATCATTTTGGAATTTTGTCATAAGTAATGGAAACAGTGTTTTATTCATTTTATTTGTGCTGTGTATTCTCTCAGTAGCAAGTCTTAAATCTTTTTCCAAAATGAGGCTGGGGGTTGAGAGAGACAGAATAGTTTTGGTACCTGATACTGCATAGGCGGCCTTCACTTATCAAAAGTTGTATATGGCCATCTGAGAATATGGATGAGCCCATTCGAAAATACATCAGTTCTCTATTTTTTTCCCTGATCAGACCTTTTTGCTGATCCTCTGAAGTTTTTCTACATTTATTACTGAATCTGCTACTTAAAAACAAGTGCCCTTCTCTGCCTCTCGGAGAGCCTGAAGGCGAGGGACAGGCAGGCGTCAACTGCTTCAGTGCGCTGTCCACCCACCAGGCTGGCCTGCAGCCCCTGCCAGAAAGTGGGATTTCGGAGGCAGATGTTAGTGTTTCACTTTCCCGTGTGTTGAAGTACATTTATCTTTTAATGCTGGCATAAACTACTTTTCCTCCTAGTTTGCGGAGTTTGATCAGATCATGAAGTCAGACCCTGACCACTTAGCAGAGCTGGTTAAAAGAGTCAATCACTGGCTGGTCTGCAGTCGCTGGAAGAAAGTGCAGTGGTGTGCGCTGTCCGTCATCAAGCGTGAGTGCTCCCTCCCTCCCGAGCTCTTGTGTGCACGTGTGCTGGTTTGTGCCGTCTCAGGCATGCTGGGCAGTGGCCAGGATGTTAGGCCTTGCTGTGTTGCTGAGTCCTCAGGCAGGGCCCCCTACATAATGTGTAGTAGGCTAGCTTTTTATTGATTTCTTTTTTTCTTGTCTTTAGGGCAGGGTCTGCATGGTCTACAGGGTTTCACTCCGTAGATTGGACGCATAATGACTCTCGTATTTACAGCCTCCCAAGTTCTGGGACTACAGGCGGGCTCCACTATGCCCAGTCTCAGTTGCCTTCTCAGTGTGTCTGGGGCGGGGCTGGCACAGCCTGCCCTGAGAGAAAACTCTGGCTACTTAGCCGTGCCATAGCAGGTGCTTTAGTTTGCTGTGTACAGGCCAGCCCTAATTTTTTTTTTTTTTGTCTTTTTGAGACAGGCTCTTGCTGTGCAGCTCAGGCTGGCCTTGAGCTCATTTTGTAGCCCCATTGGTCTAGAACTCCCAGTGATCCTCCTGCCTCAGCCTTCTGAGTGCTGAGATTACAGGCATGCGCTACCGTGCCCAGCTCTTCATTTTTTCTTTCTCTTTTTCTGCCTGTTTGCCATCTATGTACACATGGCAGAAATTTCAAGAACACAATTGTCTCTCCTTTTCTACCCCTGAGATCTTTTTTTTTTTTTTTTTAATTTTTTTTTTTAGAAGGATTTTTTGGGCTGGCTTAGAATGCCTTCAGGGCATGTTTGGCTGGGTGGAGTTGTGGGGATTGAACCACAGCAACCTGAGGCTGACTGCTTTGTTGAAGCAGCCACTTAAACAACTGAGCTAAGGGGCAGGCCCCTACCCCTGAGATCTTATCAGTTATCAGATTGGGGTGATCTCACCTCCAGATACTGCGAGTGGTTGCTTTTTTGTTGTCTTTTTCTTCATGGATCCTCTTTCTCCCCATCCTGCAGCCTCAGTAGGTCCCAGGCCCTAAGCTAAAAGCCTTTCTAGGTCACCATCTTTCGGTAATGGGCAAAGTGAGAGGTCTTCAAATCTTTCAGGACCGCGCAGTGTGGGGTTTCCTCCTGTCGTCGCAGTCCCTCGGACCTCTCCTCTCTGATACGTTGCAGCGAGCCACTTTTGTTTGTTTCTGCCAAGTCACAGCAACTTTCAGTTGTCTGTGGCAAGCCTGCAGTTGTTCAGAGCTACTGTATTTGGGAATCCGCAACTGGATTAAATTTGTAGTTGCTGCCCATACAAGAGTACTTGACATAGTGCTGGGTACATGAAATGGATCCAGTAATACATTCCTTATGAATAGAAAAAGAAAATTCATTTGGCTCCATGAAAAGGAATAATAAAAACAAAGATGATTGTTGAGATCCTTTAGACACTTGTGAATATGGACAAAGAGATAACTGAGCCTTTTTTTCCTTTCATTTCCCAAATAAAATATAAGGATATTTGTCATGGTAGTTCAGTGCTTTCAGTTTCATATGCTGCATTATGAAAGAGAACACCTTATAGTGGAATCACCTGGGTCTGGTCTGTCATGCAGCCGCACTGAGGCCAGAACGCAGAGAGGCAGGCCCGTAGGATGCTGGTGAGGTGCTCTGGGGAGCGCCTCTCAGGGTGGAGCACTCGGGGGGTTTCTGGGTTTCTGCAGATGAAAGATTCCTTTACTGTAGGATTCTCAGAGGCCTAACCCAGTGTGCTCGCTGTGATTTTCCAAAAAGAGGACAATTTTATGTCTCTCCTAAACTGATTCCCAGGTAATCCTTTCTGAAAGGCATATGTTCACACTGACTAGAGCAAATGCTTGTGGGACAGTTTGGGAATCAGTAATGTAGCATAATAAGGAAATAATGAATTTAAAGTATGACCCCAGCCACATACATGGTATACCTTTTATTTTTAAGAAGTATTAAGAAACCATTCTACAGGTTAAAACTTTTATGATTTTAGTATTTGGTACAGTATGTTCAGGATGGCCAGAGAGATAACTCAGTAGAATAAGCGCAAGTGCCTGTGTTCAATCCCTGGTTCCACCAAAAAAAAAAAAAAGAGAAAAGGTATAGTATGTTCAAGATTTCATATTGCTTAAGAGTTGTATTTGTAAAAATGAATAGTTTTTTAAAAATAGATATCATTTGTCCAATTTTAACTGAACTTTAAAATCATTTTACTCTTAGTGAAAAACAAAATAAAATACCGAGCAGAAGCTTGCGTAAAAATGCAGAAAACTATTCGGATGTGGCTCTGCAAAAGGAGACACAAACCACGGTAAGGTGGCCGGAACCTGAAGAACCCTGCAAAGTGGAGTCCCAGCCGGCTGGTGATGCCTCCCTGCGATCCAGCACTAGGGAGGCTGAGCTGGAGGGCCGAGAGCGGGCGGCCGGTCAGGGCCACACAGGGAGGTCTTTTCGCAGCCACCAGCCCCAGACCTGGTTGTCCTCATGTAGGCCGTCAACAGCAGTGAATGCGAAGAAAGCAGTTTAGATCTGTGTAAAGCATGCTGTTTGTAAAATGATATTTTAGCCTGTTATTTGTAATACTTATTTTAGGTAATTTATGTGTTTCTTGCCTCATTCTATAAGATTTGAAATAACTTATAAAAATGTGAATACATACTTCTATAGGTTGCAGTAAATAGTTGAGCTATTATTTTAGTTCTTTTAGTGATTGCAGTTTCTTAATAATGTCAGATTGATGTTTAAAAATATTTTGACCATTATTTTCAAGATTATCCATGGAATTAAGTTGTTTCACTATAGACTTAATTTTAGAAAATATTCTAAATTTGAATTTTTATTACTATTTTAGACTTTTTCAACTTGCATGTCTGAACGTCATCTCTCTTCAGAGATTGTTAAATACTTTCTTTAAATACCAGATTTGAATATTTGGTTTTCAGCTTAAACGTAGAGGGCAGGCATCAGTGTCCTTCCTGCCCCTGCGGGTGCCTCAGTAGAACAGCCTGTAAGAGGGAGAACACTAGATAATAATGGAAACAGAAGGGACAGGCCGGTGTCTGCGCGTAGCGTTTAGTTTACGCAGAAGCTGTGAGGAGCGGTGGCAGTGAGTGTACTCTGCCTGTCCCCAGCATCGACGGCCTGGTGAAGGTGGGCGCCCTGAAGAAGCGGCTGGACAGGTTTACCGAGGTGGTGAGCGCACTCAAGGATGGGAAGCCGGAGGTGACCAAGCAGGTGCAGGCCCTGGAGGTCTCTATCGATTCTCTGATGGCCACGATTAAGGTGTGTCATGTTGCCCAAACGACTTGGGCTTTTATGTAATTTGGTGTCTTTTGATTGTGGGGTTGTGTAGAAAGGCATCTTCTTTCAAGGTGTAAAGTGTCAGCAGGTAGGTGCTTATATTCTTTTCTCTATGTTTGAAAAATGTCGTTAGTTGCAGTGTAAAAAAGACATTTTTAATACAGTCTCATCTTTTGTGAGGAAAAATATTTTCCTTTTGAAAGAGTGAAAATACTATTCTTTAAATTTTATTTGCATTTATTTTATGCTTCACTCTTTCCCGTGGCATGAATTTTTGTTTCTTCAGTTTCTCCTGCGATATCTTTTTCTTCTGTGCAACCTCTTCCTCTGGTTTAGGATCAATTTGTTCCTTTACAGTAAGGATCATCTCAGTGTGGCAGGGGAAGCTCATGGACGGGTTAATCTGGCCAGGAGCTCTATAAGTATGGCAGCACATCGTGGGTGCTTTGTTCACCTGGTTATGTTCAGTAACCAAAGAATTTACATCTAAACCCTTAAGCTCAGTATTACTCTCTGCATTTTTAAGCACGTGCAGCAAAAATTCAGCACTCTTTTTGGGCCACCGACCCTGCGTCCAGCCCCACTGTCTGGCCTGGGCATACCTGCCAACTCTACCACTGTAACTCTGGAATGGCACACATTGCTTCTTTAATGTGACATCCTTGAGATACTTGGTGGTCTCTCAGGCATACCCCTGAGGGCCTGGGCAGTTTCACGCGTGTTCTTAAAGTGAACGTGAAGACTTGAGCCTCTTGATTTGCATGATTTTGTGGGGTTTTCTGGGTTGAGAGAGTAGGGAACCAGTTTTGCAGGTCACCTCAGGCCGCTCACAGAAAAAGAAAAAAATACTATACTTTGTTGTTAGGCTTTTGCATAGTCATGACTCAGGATTAGTGCAAATTATTTTAATTTATTTTATGCCTTTCTCCCTAAAAGTTAAAATTTTTATTTTATTACTTCTTTGTGGCAGGGTTGGGGGTCAAACCCAGGGCCTTATAGCATGTTAAGCAGACATTGCACCATTGGGCTTCCTCCCCAGCCCCAGCGGAAGCTTAATTTGTAAATTATTAACATTACTGAAAATGTGAAGACCTTCGAAGGCCCCAGATGCCCCACACTAACGTGTTCAGCTAGTGTGCTGCTGCGCGTCCCACTTGGAATCTCACGTGTGTATATTCTCACATAATTTCAGCCATAATGCACATTTCGTTTTGTATCTGTGCTGTTTGACTGTGTGCTCTGTCCATGGTAACACACTGGCCTCAGAGGGCTCATAACGTCACTTAACGGACATAAAAATGGTAACTGATTTCATCTTCAATTTTGTAGGAAAAAGTAGGGCCAATTTTTTGATTTTTAATTATTTGATGACTAGTGGGATTGAAATGTTTTTCTGTATGTTTCTTAATCATGTTTCTCTTCATGTCTTTTCCTCAGTTATATTTTAGGATTTTCCTGTTTTCCTCAACTAGTTTCAGAGTTTAGTAGATTACGTGGGCATTAGCACCTTGAAGTAAGCCGGGTGTCACGTTCTACAAAGACGATTAGTGTAGACAGTGAGTCAGTCGTGACTCGTGGGGCGGCAGCAGAGCGGGAGGAGGAGGAGAAGGCCCGCAGGCGCCTGCCGCCTAAAGCTGGCGCTCGCCGTCCTCTGTGAGCCATCGGTGTCAGTGTGTCGTAAACCCACCCGCGTTTTTTGAAGGCCAACTTAGGAAAATTAAAGTTTTAAGATACAAGTAGTAGTTTCTTTTTTATTCCGTAGGTACCATTTGAACCATATTATTAAACAGTAGACTTGCCTAGCTAGGTAAATCATTCCTTAAAAGGAATTTTTAACTGCAATTGTATTACTTTATCTACAGTTATATATTCAGATATTGATGATTTGATTGGTTAAAAATAGTTGGATATTTGTGTGCAGCGTTAATGCTTAAGTTTGAATGCTATGTAATGTTCAAACAGTAAAGCAAAGCTAATGGGTTTATTGCTCACCAGTTTTCTACTGTTTTGCTGTTTTATATACAGATTGGGGTAGGGTTTTTAAAAGGTCGTGGTGGGAAACACGTAGCGTTACGTTTTCTTCAGGGCGGTTTTTTTAGGGAAGGCTCTACAGGGTGTTCAGGGTCTCACTACTAGATGGGACTCCTGTGATTCTCCTGTTTACAGCCTCCCAAGAGCTGGGATTACAGGCGCGCGCAGTCTCAATCACTGGCTCAGTGCGCCCCAGGGGCGGGCCGACTTGGCAGGCTGGGGATCGAACACCCAGCCCCTGAGCCTGCGTGCGTGCGCTCAGTCCGCTGAGCTATTTGGCCGGCCCTTTCGAGCGGTTTTTGCGTGTGCGGCTCAGCAGTGATGTGCACGAGATGCGCGAGGAGGGAGAGTCACTGTGTGCTCGCTCTTCCAAGTCGACGATGATGACCAGGGAGCAGATACAGAAGGAGTACGACGCGCTGGTCCGGAGCTCGGAGGAACTTCTCAGCGCGCTGCAGAAAAAGAAGCAGCAGGAGGAGGAGGCAGAGAGGCTGCGGCGAATTCAAGAAGAAATGGAAAAGGAAAGAAAGCGGCGCGAGGAGGAGGAGCGCCGCCGTCGGAAGGAGGAGGAGGAGCGGAGGATGTAAGCGCTGTGTGGCGGGGGCGCAGGGAGGCTCGCTGTGGGTGGCGCCCTGAGACTGCGCCTAGACTCACATTCTTACTGTGATGGATTAATTTTAGGATAAATTTGAAAATAGAATATAAGCTACTTTTGTAATAATTACTTAAAATGTTATTACTGAGAAGGATTTTAACTACAGGTGGAGTAGTTTCCAAAGTCTGAAAGTCTGAACTTTCAGTGGTATGTTGGCATTCAGGCTTCCTGGTTTTTTTTTTTTTTTTTTTGTTTTTGTTTTTGTTTTTGTTTTTTTTTATTTAGTGCAGGGTCTCACTACACAGATTGGACTCGTAGTACTTGTAGTGATCCGCCTGTTTTTTTTTTTTTTTCGGAACCGGGGATTGAACTCAGGCCCTTGCGCTTGCCAGGCAAGTGCTTATTCTACTGAGCCATCTCCCCGGCCCCAATCCACCTGTTTTCAGCTTCCCAAGTGCTGGGATTACAGGTGCGTGCCACCAAACCCAGTCTCAATCCCTGTCTCAGTGTTCCCTGGGGGTGGGGCTGGTAGGGTAGCGGGGCACCGAACCTCTGACCCCTGTGTCTGTCTAAGCAGGCGCTTTAATCTGCTGAGCTTTATAGCTGGCCCTCCTCCTACTTTGATTTAATGCATACCTATTGCATATCTCACAGGAGTCACTGACACTTGCGCATGTCATGCAGTGAGCCTGCGTCCCACCCAGTCTCCCCTTCCCTCTCCCTGTGCACCAGGCCTGAGTAGTCACTACTGGATTTTCAGGATGACATTTTTAGAAAGCTTCCACATATGAGCAAGGGCATGCGGTGCTTGTCTGTCCTTATCTGGCTTGTTTTCTTTAACACATGACCTGTGCCTCTATCCATTCTGTTGTAAAAGGTAGATCCCACCCCTCACCCCCTTTATTTTTCAGTACTGAGCATTGACTCCGTGGCTGGAACAATGAGTTATGTCCCCAGCTCCTTTCAAAATACTTTCTATTTTGAGACAGGATCGCTAAGTCAATCTGCTGCCTAGGCCGGGCTTGGACTTGGCTATCCTCCTGGCCCAGCCACAGGCGCGTACCACCATGCCAGCTGTATTCTTTATGATGGGATAGTATTCCCCTGTGTATATATATGCCATATTTTCCTTACCTATTTATCTGTTCTTGGGCGCCTAGGGCAGCTTGAGTAGGACGCAGGCTCACTGTGTGCATGTGGACAAGTATCAGTGACTCCTGTCTAGGTATACACTTAGCATGTGTTAATCAAAATGAAGGGGGCCGGCAAGATAGCTCAGTGATCTAAAGCACCTGCCTAGGCAAGCTTAGGTAGGTGCAGGGGACCACGGTTCGATCCCTGGCACCACATGCTGTGCCAGCCCTGCCCTCAGGGCAGGCTGAGCCAGACCCCTCCCCCCCCCCAAAAAAAAAAGGAAATTTGAATGCCAGCCTAACACTCCACCTCTGATTTCTGTGGTAGCTCTTCTCTAACTTACATTCTTCAGTAATAATGTATGATTTACCTTTTCTCAACATTTGTTACTCTGTTTTTTATAGTGGCCATTGTAACCCGGGTGAGACAGTGTATCTTTGTACTTCGGATTTGCGTTTCCCTGGTGGCTAATGATATTGAGTGTTTTTTCATATACTCACTGGTCATTTGTATTTCTTCTTTTGAGAAGTGTCTTTTCAGATTATTTGTCCATTTTAAAATTAGATTACTTTGCTATTGAGTCTTTATATATCCTAGATATTAAGCCTGTCTTAGGTGAACAGCTAGTGAGTATTTTCTTCTATTCTGTGGGTTGTTTTTTCAGTTTACTGATGATTTCTTTTGCTGTACACAAACATTAGTTTGATGTGATCCTATTTTGCTGCCCACCTCATCTTTTGGCGTCTTCAGAAAAATCAGTGCCTGTACCAGTGTTATGAAGTGTTTCCTCATCTTCTCAGTTTAGGTCTTACATTGAGATCTTTGATCCATTTAGGGTTGGTTTATTTTTAGGTGATATTTGTACTTTATTTTATTTTTTAACCTCCAAATACATCAACAATTTAATAATTTAACCCAGCAAGCTATAAGTGTCCTATTTAAAGTCAAAACATAATTACTCCTTCCCCAATTTCTCTACAGTACTTTTCAAAAAGCCTGAGCCAAAGTCTCTCAAGGCAGACTCTTAACTGTGAACATAATAAACAAGTTACATAATTCCTAGGTACAATGGCACAGATAACAGACTCAGTGCCTGCCCTGCTAGATTTCAGCCTTCTTTTGTTGTCCTTATTTTCTATCCTTCTATTCCTTCCTTTTGGAGTTGATTTTGTTTTACAGGATGTGAGGTGTAGGGTCAAGTTTCATTGTTCTGTGTGTGGAGATCCAGTCTCTCCAGCACTGTTAAAGAGCTTGCTTTTTCTCCCATGAATATTTTAGCACTTTTGTTGAGAATCAACAAGAGCTGGCTTTTGATGTGTGGACTTCTTTGTTCTAGTCTATTTTTCTGTTGTATAGTTTTTTTTTGTTTTGTTTTTTTTTTCCTTTTTTTTAGACAGGGTCTTGTTACTTAATTGAGGCTGGCCTTGAACTCTTGCTATGTAAGTTAGGCTGCCATGCGCCTTGAACTTGGGCCTCCTCTTGCCTCAGCTTTCTGAGTGCTGGGACTACAGGAATGTGTCCCAGTGCCCAGCTCCTCTGGGCTTCTGGTTTTATGCCAGTACTACGCTTTTGGTTACTGTAGCTCTGTAGTGTGTACTGGTTGGTATTAGTTAGGTGTTGTGATGTTCCTGCCTGCTTTGCTGTCTTTGAACAAGCCTGCTTTGGCTATTCAGGGCCTTCTGTGCTTCCGTGTCTGTCTGTCTGTCTGTCTGTCCGTTCATCTATCTATCTATCTATCTATCTATCTATCTATCTATCTATCTCTATCTCTATCTCTATCTCTATCTCTATCTACCTACCTACCTACCTACCTATCTCTCTATCTGTCTATCTGTCTATCTGAGTTGTCTTTTCGAATTCTGTGGAGAATGTCTCTGGTGTTCTGATGGAGATTGCAGGAATCTACAGGTTACTTTGAGTAGTCTGCACATCTTAGCGATGTTCATTTTTTCAGTCCATGAAAATCTGT
The DNA here is from genome assembly GCF_000260255.1 of Octodon degus. Taxonomy (NCBI): domain Eukaryota; kingdom Metazoa; phylum Chordata; class Mammalia; order Rodentia; family Octodontidae; genus Octodon; species Octodon degus. The sequence goes on from NW_004524637.1 coordinate 4,187,023, forward strand.
CCAAGTATTGTTCTCCACTGTTTAGGGTTTCTTCACTGTGGGGCTCATTCACTTCCACAGTTAAAGTTAGGTATTTTATTTCTTATGAGTCTGTTGTGCGTGGAATTGCTCTCATAGTTTCTTTCTCAGGAAATTCGTCAGTGCATAGAACAGCAACTGACTTTTTGTGGTTTTGATTTTTTAAAAAAATCTTATTTGGTATAGGGTCTCACTCTGCAGCTCGGACCCTTAGTGATCCTGCTGTCTCAGCCTCCTGAGTGCTGGGATTAGAGGTGCGCCACCACGCCCAGGTTCAGTGGACAGCAGGACAGGCCCTTAGACCACCGGACTGTCTCCCCAGCCCTCTCTGTGGTTTTGTATTTTGCTGCTTTACTGGATGCACCCATCAGTGCCCATAGTCCTTAAGGGAGCTTCGGGTTTTCTGAGCAGGGAATTGTATTGTCTGCAGACAAGGGTGATTTGACTCTTGCCTTTCCTGTTTGTATGCCTTTTGTTTCCTTCTCATGATTGCTCTGGCTGAAGCTTGTAGTGGTCCATTTAGGAAGAGCAGCAAGAGTTCCTGGCTTTAGAGGAAATACTTTCAGGTTCTCCCAATTGTTATGCCAGTGGCTGTGGGTTTGTCATTTGTAGCATGACTTTTTAATTGGGACTTTTGGATTTGTCATATGCAGCCAGGCAAAGTGTAGGAAAATATTTCAGAACTTGAAATCTGAACTGTTCGCTGCCACCGCTGCCTCCTCCTCTTCCTCCTTCTACCTGTTCTTCCTCCTCCTTCTCCCTGTTCCTCCTCCTCCTCCTTCTCCCTGTTCTTCCTCCTCCTCCTTCTCCCTGTTCCTCCTCCTCCTTCTACCTGTTCCTCCTCTTCCTCTTCCTCTTTTCCTTCTCCTCCTTCTTCCTGTTCCTCCTCCTCTTCCTCTTCTCCTTCTCCTCCTTAGAAATGACCTGTTTATTGTTTTATAAGGTAGCAAGAGGCACTTGTACTTTTCTGTAATTTTAAAGCTGGTAGCATTTTGGAAGAGTCCCCTGATACATAAGGAGAATGAATGTGTGTTGTCCAGTTGGAGAGGGAAAAGAAGGAATTACCATAACTAAGGCCTTGCAGGTAGGCTTCACATTCAAGGTCATCTGGAGGCGTTAATGGTAATACAATCTGTGCGCTTTGAGAATTACTGTCAGTAGCATTAGGTTGTATTTTATTCAAAATAAGTCAGTATGTATGTGGCTAACAGGTTGGTTTAAGTTCCCACTGTTACCTTGTGTATTAGTAGTTAATTTGCCCAGTGGAGAATTTATTTGCTGTTATATTTGAAGAATCTTGGGGATTTTTTTTTTAAGGAAACTTGAGATGGAAGCAAAGAGAAAACAAGAAGAAGAAGAAAGAAAGAAAAGGGAAGATGATGAAAGACGAATTCAGGTTTGTACGTACAGAGTGGACTTCCTATCAGAATATAATCTACACAGTTTCAAAAGTGGAAGTCAGGTTTGGATTTGCGTGCTAGGAGCCAGGGAGATGGCTCAGTGGAATAAGCGCTTCCCTGGCAAGCGCAAGGGCCTGAGTTCAATCCCTGGTTCCACAAGAAAAAAAAAAAGTAATATTCTTCCTGAAAGGATACTGTAAGTACAAAAATAATTTGTGTTAGGTAAATGTTATTTTTGATTTGGGGGCCGGGGAGATGGCTCAGTAGGATAAGCGCTTGACTGGATTTGCTCACTGAGCTAGTGCCATTTCAGTCCCTGGGCCAAAGGCAGTGTCTGCAGTGGTCCCAGGCTGGCTTCGGAGGGTGGGGCCCGAGTTCCCATCCGGCCCTGTCTCCTGTGGGAGCCGAGGCAGTGGCCGTGAGTGACCGGGAGCCCCAGCTCTTCTCCTACAGCAGCTGGATCCGGCAGCTTGTGTGGAGCCGGGTCAGTCAGTGCTAGCGTTGCTGCTTCTCGGGAGGGCAGGTAGGGCCGCAGAACACACTTTCATGTTTTCCGAGGTCTTACAGCTGCAGGCGCTGGTGCTAATGCCCTCCACCGCGCCCCAGCTCGCGAGTGTTTGCGCAGGCGTCCCTGGTGGGCCCCAGTTGACCAGCTCCCGACTTCGCCGTGTCCTCAGCGTGTGTGTCCCCTGGTGCTGATGCCCTTCTCCACGCCCCAGCTCGCGCGTGTTTGCGCAGGTGTCCCTGGTAGGCCCCAGGTGACCAGCACCCGACTTCCCGGTGTCCGCAGCATGCGTGTGTTCCCTGGTGCTGATGCCCTCCACCGCGCCCCAGCTTGCGCGTGTTTGCGCAGGCGTCCCTGGTAGGCCCCAGGTGACCAGCACCCGACTTCGTGGTGTCCGCAGCGTGCGTGTCGCAGCCAACGCAGCAGGGGGGCGCGCATGCCTGACGTGCTCGCCCAGAGTCGCCGGACTTTGGGGTCCTCGCACCCTCTTGCTCCGGAAGAGTGGGCACCCGTGGCGCGGCCGTGGGGCCGGGCAGGGCTCCGCGCAAGCAACCGCTGCCCTCTGCGCCCGCCCGCAGGCCGAGGTGGAGCAGCAGCTGGCCCAGCAGCGCGCCGAGGAGTCGCAGCAGCAGGCCGTGCTGGAGCAGGAGCGCCGGGACCGCGAGCTGGCGCTGCGCATTGCCCGCAGCGAGGCGGAGCTCATCAGCGAGGATGCCCCAGCAGACCCCGCACTGCGCAGGTACGGCCGCGCTCTGGCCCCGGGCGGGCGGGGCTCACCTTCCGCGCAGTGCCCAGGACAGGGGTGCCCCGTGAATCTCCCCAGAACGGGGGTGCCCCGTGAATCGGGTACGGAAGAGTGTGTGTGTGCATCGGGTGGAGATGTGGTTCTAGGCGCAGCTTAACGTGGAGAGAAGTGCAGTTTGGTGTATTTGAGGTTAGGCTTCTGTTCTAATGTCTCACTTACCTGAGCACTTGAGGGAATGTTAACCCCCAGTGTTAGGGAATTCCTTTCCTGAAACAGGTTAATCACAGTTGGGCTTCTCAGATTTCTGAATGCTCTGTAAACATTATAGGGGAGCAGAAAAAATATGGATTGTTAATATTTTGTAGGAAGTGATAGGAAATATTTTGTATGAAGTATAGTTATTTTTCATATAGACTTAGACTTTTTCATATAGACTTCATATAGACTTTCATATAGACTTAGACTTTTTCATATAGGCTTAGACTATAAACTGAATGTGGTGGCACATGCCTGTAGTCCCAACTCTTGGGAGGCTGAGTCGGGAGGATTGCCTTGAGCTCCAGGCCAGCCGGGGCTTTGTAGTGAGACATACCCTGTCTCAGAAAACCCAAATATACACAAGATAGCTCAGATAATTGCACTACTAATTTCTATTAGTTTATTGAAAGGAACAATTAGTGCTTACACTGTTTGATCATTTTTGCATGCGTGTATCTGATAATCTGAGCAGCTACTTCGAAGATAATAATACACGCTATAATAACCATTGTTAGTTTCCTATCATCTTGTTTGGAAATGCTGATCTTTTTTTTCTTTTTTCTTTTGGTACTGGGAATTGAACTCAGGAACTTGTGCTTGACAGGCAGGTGCTGTGCTGCTGAGCTATCTCCCTGGCCCAATTATGTATTTTTATTTTATTTTCATAATTTTATTGAGAAGCAAATAGCAATGAGACAGTTCAAATCAAATTGGTAGGACAGTTTCAATAATTAACACACTGCATACATTCTTCCTAGTGGTTAATTGCTTTTATTTTATTTTTAATCTTTTTAAAAGAATATAGAAGCAGCTCTTTTGATTCTTTTTGGTGTGGGCAGTGCTGTGAATTGAGCTGTCTCTCTGGGCTGAGCAGCATCCCAAGCTCCTTCACAATTTAAAAAAATTTTGAGGCAAGGTTGATGTAAATCACCAAATTGTTCATGCTGAGGTGAATTTGTGATCCTCCTGTCTCATCTGCCCAGAGTGCTGCTATTACAGGTGTGTGCCACCATGCTCATGTGTTTGGATTTCTTTATTTGTTAAAAGAAGGCAAAACTAGCTGTCAGAGCCCCTCCACATGTAGATACACGTGCTGTGTGTGCTGAGCAACACTCAGCGTGTATAACCTCCGAATACAGCTTACAACCAGAAGGCCAGGTGTGGTGGTGCATGTGTGTAATCCCAGTCTCGGGAGGCAGAGGCAGGAGAGTTGCTATGTGTTGGAAGCCAGCCTGGGCTACATAGTGAGTTCAAGGCCAGCCTAAATTACGAAGGGAGACCATGTGTCTAAAAACCCAAAAAACTCCCAGAAACAAACAGAAACACCAGTATTGTTAAATTACAACCACTAGAGGGAGCCATTTCCTTTCAAAAGGAAGAAACAACCTGGATTTAAATTATAAAGCAATTTCAATTTAATTTGTTAGATTTCCTTTAGCTGAAAGCATAGATGGGAAGGCAAAGGGTGTGTGAAGTTGCCCTCACATGCTTTGCTGTGACTACTTGAGAACCTTCGGAGCCTGAGTTGTACATCCCCGGGAGTCATGCTGTGACTGTAGGCCCGAGGCCCTATAGTGGGCATTGATCCATAGTGGGCTCTTAGCTTGTGTCCCATTACTGCTGCGCTTTGAGGCTAGGCCCCTGCAGGGGTGTGGTCCCGAGGCATCCCTGACATCCCTGGCACGCACTGCTGTGCTTATGTATGTGAGGAACACCAGGCTCACATTGGCCGCTCTGCCTGTGCAGTCCCGGGCTGTCTCAGAAAGGTGCCTGTCCCAGGGTGACTGTCCCTGAGCCAGGCCAGGCTTGGAGGCACTGTGCCGCACCTCAGCCAGGTCGTGAGGCCACAGGGGCGCTGTGCAGCCCCCGGAAGGCTGAAGCGTGAGTCCTGGTTGTCTGTGCGGGCTTTCACGCTCTCCTGCAGCCTGCGGCCTGCGGCCTGCGGCCTGCTTGGCAGCTTCCCCTCCTGGGCTCTGTCCCGCTCTGGCCATGAGCTCCAGCATTTCATTATGAGGGTGCTCTGGCAGATGTTCCCTGGTGCTAGCTGGGCCTTACGCAGTGGGCTCTACGTGAACATTGCTAAGCATTTCTTTTGCTTTTACCCGCAACGAGTTCTTCTGTACCATGCTTATGTGTGATAATTCTCCAAGGAAACCTGTTAGAGGTCAAGGTTGCTCTTGGGTTTTGTGACATATTAATGCCGGTCGATGGATTCTGCTTCAGTAAAAACTGTAAGTTATTTTTCCAGCTTGTATTCCTGCCACATAACTTCTAAGTAAGAATTGTTTTCCACATTTAAAATATAATCCTAATCAATTACACATGACCCTTGATGAACGTGATGATTTAAACTTACCTGAAATTATAAATTAATACCCAGACTCTTTTAGAAATGAATCTCACAGTATATGAAATTTCCAATCTAGATGTATTTGCTCTTTAATTTTTACTGAAGATAATTTATTCCTTTATAATAATTATAATTAATGATTTATAATACTTATAAGATTTTTAAAAAGCACCAAAATTCTGAATGATTTTATGTGGATTAGAGGTGATTGAAGTTTTTAAATCAGTGAGTAAAGTAATAACACCATACATTTACACAGCTGAGATTTTTACAAGTCAGTGTTGGCCATGATATTAACTGAAATGTATTCTTTCCACAGAGAGGATGGAACAAGACCCAAAATGACACCGTATGTCATCTCCCTTTACGTTTTAAAAAATAGCTTGTGGATACTTTGGAAAGAGAAATAGTTTGTTTCTGGGAGTAAATTTTAGGTTACTTCCTTCTTACAAAAAGAATAAGATAAATCCTTCTTTTATTTCCTGGGGAAGATGTTCAGTGCTGAATTACAGTAGTTTATGACTCGGTTTCCCTTTGTGTGTAGTCTTTGTTTAAACTGTAGTGCTGCTTTGATGGGGAATTCCACTGGATGTAGGAACTTTGTTTCTTTCCTTTTTTTTTTGTTTTTTTGCGGTACTGGGGATTGAACTCAGGACCCGGTGCTTGCCAGGCAGGCGCTTACTCTGCTGAGCCATTTCCCTGGGCAGTACTGCTCTGTCTTACATGCTTTTAGCCCTTACCTTACATCTTCGTAGTTGCAGGTGAGGAGGAATAAATTAGAATCAGCAGTGTACTTAGTTTTCAATATTTATGATAGTTAATTCTACTATTTAAAGTAGATTGTAATCCTGTTACTTTTTTGTATGTAAGTCTTCCTAGAGATAGAATCTATTAACATTTGGAATATAAATAAAATATATTTTATACATAAGTAAAATATTTTAGAATATATAAATCAGAATTTTGAGTTTTAAGGACTCCACTATAATCTTTGTAGTGATTATTTTCAACTCAGACTTAAGTACCAATAAAAAACATTTTATAAATGATGTAAACTAGGTAAATAACAGGAATTCTTTCCAAAAGTACACATAAAGGAGAAATAAAAGCATTATTTATAATAAAATACTAATTTAGTTTGATATGAAAGTGCTTTGTGTGGTTACAGTGGAAGACACCGTCAGCTGTCTCGTATTTGTGCCTAGAATCACCCCGGGTGCCTCAGCTGCACATGAAAGGCATACAGGAGCGCAGGCCACGAGTTGGGAACACTTGTGACTTAGATTCCAAACAGAGCTGAGCATAGATTGCTTCTCAGTTACACAGTGCGTGCATTCCTAGAAAAACTACTGAAACTACGCAGAAACATTTGTTTACACGTAAAGCTTGGTGGACATGTTATGTGTGTGTTTTACTTTGTAAGTCTGGCAGAAGTGTTAAGACATGTAGATTACGGTACTGTTCCTCCTATGCAGGGCTTTTAGCATTCCTAATCCACATCTCAGCCCTTGCCCAGAGCACACACCCACCTGGTCACCTCAGCAGCACCGAAACTTCCCAAAATATCCACGAGCAGGCACTGCCTCTCCTTTCTCCATGAGGACAGCCGCTTCAGGGTACCATTTGAGCTTGAACTGGGTCAGTCTTGCATTGGTGTCTGATGCCAGTTGTCAATGTCTGCATGCGGTTTAGCACAGTCAGATGGAGAAAAGCGCCTCAAGGTGCAGGCCAGTTCTGCCCGGGGAACAGTGTGCTGTGTGGCGGGCCGGGTTCTGCAACACTGGGCGTGAGTCAGGGAGTGTGGCCCAGCGGAGCGACAGTCGCGTGCGGTAGCGTGGTCGCTGTGGCTCTGCAGAGCGCAGGGCGCCTGCCCGAGCTGCCGCCTTCAGAGACAAGGCAGAGGAGGCTTTAGGAGAAGGGCGAGCGCAGGTGGGCCGCGGAGAGAGCACGCCTGGGGTGGGAGGTTCGCACGGTGGAGCGCTCCCTGAGCTGCAGGAGAGATTGCTGATGTGCGTGTAGCTCACAGGACAGTCTGTGCCAGCGGTGTTTGTGTGGGGTTCCTTTGCGTTCTTTCTCTAAGGTAGGGAAGGTTGCCTTTCTGAGTTGCTCACCCGCGTGGCGGTGAGGACGCTGGCGCAGAGGTGCCGCGCCTGCGTGGGCGCCCTGAGCCGAGCGCCCACCTCCTCTCTGCAGGCTGGGAGCCCAGTGGGCTCTGGGTGAAGGAGAGGTGGTTCCCGAGAGGGGAGCGGAGCGGGGCTAGCCAGCAAAGTAGGGGACCTCCTTAACCAAGTGCTCGTGAGCACAACACAGCCTTCTAGAAGTAAGCCAGAATGGAGACGAGTTCCGTTCTCCTGGGTAATAAAAGAAAAGTAAGTTCTTGCTTTTGGAAAGTATTTATCCTTGGAAGGTTAAAATGCGTCTTTCACTTAACTGCTTACGTTGATTTTTTTTTTCTTTTTTAAAAACATGCTTTGATTTGTAATTTTAGAGCTTTGAATACATCAGGTTCTTAGTTAAGCTCTGTGGAAGACAACAGTGTGGTTTACCACTGTCGCGCCTCATCTGATTAATACTTAGCAAGCAGCTCTGGTGCGGCGGCCTTTGTGGGACCACGTCCTCCCGGGCTTCTGGTGTGGGTTTAGAATGTGCTGCTTGTGTTCTCTGCGTGAAAGCCACAGAAGCAGAGCGGCTCTTCTGAGTTTTCCTGTAAAAGTGTGCATCACAAAAGTGAGGTGCATTCAAGCAGTTTTAACTTTATTTAGGTGAAAATGTTGCCATTTTTATTAATGGATTTGTTTAAAAGTATATTGTAGGCTGTTTACAAAGATGATGGTAAATGGCTAATGGATATAGTAAAATAAAATTTTTATTGTGCTTGAGGTGTCTTAAGCAATTTATGTAATCTGCTTTGTGTATAACTACAGTGTTTTAATCATTTTTCTTACAGGGAACAAATGGCCAGCGAAATGTCAGAGCTTTTGTGTAGGTCAGTGCATTGTATTTGGGGAAGTATGTTCACTTCAAAATCATACATTAAAATCACTGCTGATTATTGGACTAGATCCTCTTGTATAAATAGCCCATTCTGTCCACATAACTTTTGTGCAAGATGTTGTTACTTCTCTCCTACTGTCCTGCCATAGCGAGAGAAAAAGCAACCTTTTGGGGGTTGCCCTTCCCTGGGGCCCCTGTGCTGTTCCTCATGGGCTTGGCAGGGGTGCTTCTCCCAGCCCCAGTGTGGGCGTCTGCCTGCCTCTCTGACGGGAGGAAAGGGAGCGTGCGGCTGTGCCAGGCTCTGCCCCGCAGCCGCGGTGAGGAGTGCTGGTGCCAGTCGCGTTCCCAGAGCAAGTGGCTTTTGGGCAGTCATGGCCCATTTGCTTTAAAGTGGGTGTCAATCAGTAACATTGTGATCTTCGGTTTTGAAGTTACAAGTTAATTAAAATTGCTGAAAGCATTTTTAAAAATCAAGTCAATTTTGCTATGATTGTCTGTGTCGCAAGTTTAATAATCAGTAATGACACTTTGCTTTCCTATTCTGATAATTCCAGGGTCGAAGGTGGGGAGCATTTAGCCTTCATGTGCTGCTGCCGAGGCTGAATGTGTTTCTTAGCAGGTGTAGTTTTGTTTGAATAATGTGAGTGAAAAGCTGGTGCTGTTAAAATGATATTTTAAGCAGTAATAATTCAGATTCAATGTTTTTAAAAACTGTATATTCAGACCCTCTGTAAAACTGTATATTATGTAAATCAACTTTCCCTTTCAAGAAAAAGACAAAGCAACAACAAAACCCATAATTTTCAGTTGTCATCCTAGAAAAGACTCCTGAAAGAGATGGGAAAAAAGAGAAAAATTTTTTTGGTCAGTTGATTGAATGGGATATATATTATATTATATTATATTATATTATATTATATTATATTATATTATATCATATTTATATTATATAAATACTTCAATAAGAGTTGAAACATGCTTTACTGTTAAGAGTAGCAGAGAGAGCTTGCTGTCATACAGCTGGCTTTTTTGAGCAAAGTAAAAATAAAAAGCTACGTGGAAAATTGCCAGTCACACTGCTTATGAAGAGTATAGATTCTGTAGTCAACCTAAGCCAAATTTTAACCATAAAAACACAGGAAGTACTAATGGCTACTTGTTATTGTTCAGCTAGTCTTGTGTGTAACTGACAGTTCTTTCCGACAGAAATACTTTATGCAGTATGAAATACACCAGTTTTGTTCTTTAGAATGAAAGTACCCATAAGCCTTTTAAAGAGGCCAAGATTCCTTTTTTTAGTTTTTCTGGGCCGGGGATCAAATTTAGGACCTCGCACTTGCCAGGCAGGTGCTGCTAAGCTGTCTCCCCAGCCAAGATCCCTTATTTACTTCATTTTACGCTTAATAGCGAAAGTAATTTCTTTCACTTGAGGAAGACAGTAACATTATTCCAAGTTTCTGTCGTGTGACTGAGGAGGGGCATTTCTGGAGACTGCTCCGGGGCTTGCGTACTGAGCTGTCCCCACAGCTCTGTGTAGTTCCCCTGTCCTAAGGCAGGATCCTGTAAAGTGACCAGAGTGCCCGGCTGGCCTGGACCGCGGGACTCTCCCACCTGGGCCCTGAAGTGCTGCGATTACAGGCCTGCACTACCACAACTAGCTTCAATTTAGTTTTTCAGTAGCATTAGTTGTATTAAGTGATCTGTATTTTGACTCTTTGCTAGGATTGATGTTATCTTTCCAATTATAAAGTCATAGAAGTAGATAGTTATTTCCAAGTAGTATATTTCTCCTTAGGAGGAAGAACATGTTTTTGCAGTAGTAGGTAATGAGGGAGACTTGCTTATGTGCTATGCAGGAAGCAGTTTCATTTCTTCAGTACTTAGTTGTTATAACATTTGTACTTCCTCCTGTTTTGACATCTGATGTGCTTTTTAAACTTTTTATATGTGACATTGAGCTTAAAAACCTTGTGACTTGCTCCTAAGTTTCTGTCATGTGCAAAGTATAATCCTTGGCTGAAAAATAACATTCATTATTACAGAGAAGAAATGTTAGGGCTGGCCAGAGAGCTCAGCAGACTAAAGCGCCTGTTTAGGCAGAGCACAGGGGCTGGGGTGCATCCCCAGTATGCCATGCCAGCCCTGCCCCTAGGGTGCGCTGAGCTGGGACTGAGACTGGGCGTGGTGCGCACACCTGTGATCCCAGCACTTGGGAGGCTGGGGACAGGAGGATCGCTGCAAGTGCGATCTACATAGTGAGACCCCACACACCCTCACTAAATGCATTTAAAGAAAGACATGTTGGTATATTGTTTGATGAGTGATCTCAGACAGAGTGAGACCTCAGCCTGGCCACAAGTCCTTGAGCTGTGACACTTACACCTTTCTGTCATCCAGATCCTCCTACACGGGGAGAGACGGGACACTTGGCCCTTGGCGCACACAGTGTGAGCCTTGTGAAGCATCCTGCGGGGCTGGTGGTCACTAGGACTCCCCAGGGGGGCCGTGGTCCATCTGCCTCTGTGTGTCTCTCCAAGGGCCTGCGGCCTGTCTCATGGGCTCTGCTGCCACCATCTCAGTGGGCCCATCTGTGTGCCCTCGTGAATGCCCGATGCCCAGGAGGTGCCAGGCCAGGAGTGTGCGTGGCCATGCTGTCCCATGTCTCTGCCGGTGATGGCGCTGTGTACCCTGTGGCTCAAGGATAGGCCACCAACGGGCATGCTGCTCACAGTCTTCCGCCTGCTGAGAATTTTTTTCTTGATTTTGAAAAACAAATGTAAATGTAGGGACTTGTTGCTGTCTCTGGTACCCTGGGGAGAAACAGAAGCAGGCATGAGGAAAAGATAGAGAGGAAGACAACAGCTAGGTCAGGCAGTGGTCCCTTGCCTGATGGTAAATGACCCCAAGATCAGCAGTAGGTATGTTTATTTATACCTTTGCTGAGTTAGTGTTAGGAGACACAAGGTTGCCTGGTGACTAATAGCTGATGTTGCCCTGGCAGGATGTTTTTTGGGACTGAGGTAGTTCGTCTGCTCTAGGTACCCTGGCCTTGTTTTGCCCTCCTACGTATGGCCAGTCTCCAGTTTTAGTGGCTCCCAGCCTCTCTCCCTTGTGGCATGAATGATGGGTATTCGTCTGCAGTTGGAGAAGCCGTGTTTGGAGAACTCTGTAGAAGACCTTTGTATTCTTGATGCCAGTCCATGGATTTTGATGCCAGTATACAGTTAACAAATTAAGCCTATAATCCAGTAGTCCCTAACAGTGAATTGTCAGTACAGCTGGCAGTTGTAAGAAGTTACTGATTTGAACCTTCTATACTTTAGCATATTATTATGGCGTTACTTTTTTACACCTCATTGTTATATTTTCCTGCTGGATTATTAAGACTAAGTGTAAGCAGAACCTATAAATAAAAAAAGAACTTTTTACTATCTGACAAGTTCAGTTCAGTCTCAGGATTTACCTCGGAATCATGTAGAGCACCTCTTAAATCTTGTTGGCAGTGTCAGCCATCTGGATGAATCACAGCCATTGCTTGATCAAGTTCTTTTTTTGTGAAAGCTTGAGGTGGTTTTCTCTCTAGGTGACTCTCTTTAAGCACACTATATATTGTTGATCACTTTCCTCTGTGGTCCCATCAATAATGATCTTCATCAGAAAATCAGAGAGCTTGGGGCCAGGAAGATGGCTCAGTAGAATAAGCGCTTCCCTGGCAAGTGCAAAGGCTTGAGTTCAATCCCAGGTTCCACCAGAAAAAAAAGAAAATCAGAGGCTCAGCTAAGTTACAGGATGTGACAGTATAGGGTTTTTTTTTTTTGTTTTTTTTTTTTTGGTTTGTTTTTTTTTAATGTCCTGAGTCTTCATTGACCTTGGAGGAATGGGCCGAAAGATTGGCTATGCTCTTAGCCATCTCTCTAAGTTTTGGTCTCCAAACCTCAGTTGTTAAACATGCAGAAGAGAAGCTTAATGACATTACTGGGTAATATAGGAAGTAAGCTTATCACTACTTGCTGTCTGAATATTAAACATCTTGGACATAAAATGGAACTGTTATTTTCTAACTAATATGAATATCTTTATTTTTAGAATGTTAACAGACAAGTTATATATTTTTACACATAAATTCAGAGATCAAAACCTTTTATAACTTTGCAGCATGACAATCCTGATGACATTTTGTGACAGAAATTTTCATTTTGACATAACATACCTTCTTAACCATGATCTCTACTTAATAAATAAGAAGCTTTTACTTAATTTGTCATCCTTTAATGAGATATGCAAGAAACATCTTATCACAAGACACAGTCTTTGTTTTACATTTTGGAAGTACATCTAGAATTATGAATACATTTAATACACTATGAACTTTACAATGAATTGCCATATACATATGAAAACTTTATTGTAATTTTCCTGAAAAACTTTTATCTTTTGCAATGACCCATTATTGTAGATGGTTCCCAAGAGACTGTGGATATTATTGGGGCTCCTTTTTAATGAGTAAAGGTTGGTCACTCCTCTCTTCACCAAATGGAGTTCTGTCCAACAGTCTCTCCCCGCTGTAAGGAATTTTTGTTAATTATCTCAATTTTTTTGATAACCTGTGAGTAAACCAATTTTGATACCACTTAGACCAGTTGGTAACTCAGAAGAAAGCATGCTTTTAAGTCTGTATTCCAAATTATATTGGGAACAAATAATCAAAAAGAGAAAAACTTGAACTCAAATAAAAGAGAAACAGCTGTTCACAGAATGACCTGTCCCAGTTATTCTTCTCTTGTTGCTGGGACGAATATCAGACACGCAAAATAAAGGAAGGAAGGAAAGGTTTATTTATCTCATAGTGAATGGAGGTTTCAGTTCATACTCGACTGGTCCAAGGCAGACTGGCACATGGCAGAGGGTAGCAGTTCATGGCGGCAGCAAAGAGCAAGAGCACCTGGGAGGAGTAGCAGCAACAGTGGTGATGGAGAAAGCAGAGAGGAAGTCTGTCTCTCTCACGTTACATTCCAGCTCTCTTCCTCAGGCTGGGTGTAGCACTCAGACCCATAATCCCACCCTTGGATCACCCATAATCCCAGTGGATCATGCTCAAACTCTAGAAGGCTTTTGGGGGACACCTAGATACAAACCATAACAGACACACAAACATGTACACAAATACACAGAATACCCAAACGAACATCTTTGCAAAATCAGAGTGCACTCAAATGTATTTCTGACCAAATTGAATTACAGTGACTATTACAATTTTTAGATATTTATAATTATAAGCTAGTCATATTGTTATTTATCAATTAACAGAGATCTCTTATGAGAAAAATTTGGAATAGAGTCTTTTATTTATAATTAATATGCATTTTTGTATTTTATTGTGTCTTAATATTTTCAGCTTAGTTATCTCTATATGTTGTATTTAGACTTTAGATTTTCTTTTTGTCAGTTCTTTTATTGGCCCCAAGTCGAATCCAGCCTCATCGTTGTTAACTTATTCTCAAGACCTGGCTTCTGATAGAGCTTGACAGTGGCACACTGTGGCACCCAGATAGGTCTTTGAGCATTCTCTGGAGAAGCACAAGCATGTCCTCTATCCACATTACCTTTTTTTTTGGCTTTATCTGCTTGAATTACCTTTCTGTTGCTGTGCTTCTATCTTTTGTAAAATGTTGGTAGATATCACCAAGTGAAGTTGGATGAATTAATCCCCCCTTTTGTTTTTGTAATTATATTTTGATTGTATGGTGAGAAACCTATATCCTATATTTTTGAAGAGGAAGCCCTCACACAGCCTCCCTTAACCTAATATGACCTATCTGTGAAAAGCAAATTAATTTAACTTATCTGAAGGATGATGGCAATTAGTAACACCAGAGAAATTAGCCCAAAATCTGGATGGAGCCAATTAATATTACCAAATAAAGTCAGAAAATCATGAAAGATTGATCTGAATAGTTTGGAGCACGATGTATTTTTGTTGGGTAAGTAGGCCCAAATGTGAAGAAGTTATCATAGCCTGGCATAGCTTGTACCAGCTGGAGGCCACCCCTGGGCCTGCCACAGTTTACGTGGGACATCAAAGTCAAGCCACTGTTCCAAATCTTACTGTTTTTAGGTTGCACTCTAAACCTCTATTGTATTTGTTTGTAAACTATCAGAGCCTTTTTATGCCAGTTTAATTTAAGACTGTGAAACAGGTAATCAGCCTTATTAGGAATCATGAGAGCTTTAAGTAATCTTTTAAAATAGCCCCATTGTTATAAATCTTAAGGAAATATGATTTTTTTTTAACTAAAGGCAAACTTTTTGTCTTGAGAATGGAGCAGCCTTTAAAATGAATGACCTTAAGGGGAAAATGTAAAAGCTTCTCCTTTGTTGTCAGTTGCAATGGAGAGAGAACCACTCTGTTTCTTTTCTTTGTATTGGATTTGAACTCATGGCCTTGCATTTGCCAAGCAGGCTCTGGGCCACTGTGCTGTATTCCCAGCCCAATTTTCTGCTTTTTTGTGAGACTCTGCTTTTGGTGGAACAGCCCTTTGTGTCCCTCCAGGTCAGGAGTCTAGCACCTTTCTTCCGGCTTGTATTTGTTTGGAAGCCCCCCTTTTTTTTTTTTTTCTGTTTTCAATAATTAATTTTTATTTTTTAACCTAATATATTCTCTTTAATTGTTTATTTATTTTTATTTATTTATTTTTTGTATTTTTAGGGAGGGGTCTACCGGGTGTTCAGGGTCTCACTACTAGATCGGACTCGTAGTGATCTGCCTGTTTACAGCCTCCCAAGAGCTGAGATTCCAGGCGCATGCCACCACGCCTAGTCCTAGTTGCCATCTCAGCGGCATGACAAGCTTGGGGATCGAACCCTGGCCCCTGTGCCTGCTTTGGTAGGTGCTTTAGTCCGCTGAGCTATTTGGCCAGCCCCATTAATTTTTAAATTTTTGTCAAAGAAAAAATGACCAGTTGAGCAATAGGAGAATCTGGACTGATTTAAACAGTGTTTTGAATAGATCGAAATATGATTCTGACTTTCCCTGTATCATCAGCAGCGATGACAGTGCACAGACTTGGAGACCTGTTTGCACTGGGGCTCCAACTGCAGTCGCAGCTTTTGCCCTGTTGCCTCAGGCCTGGGTGAGCTGCTAGCAGTGGGAGTGGGCTGCCTGACCCACAGCCCCACCCCTCAGGCGACACGGGCTGTGGCCTGTAGCCCGCTGCTGCGTGCAGCCACCCTGTATGTCAGCTGTTGCTGTGGCTCTGACCAGTGCATGTTTTGTTTTTGCTGGGGGTGACACTATCATGAGGCAAAGAGATCTTCCGTGGCAGTAGCGTGTGTGGCGACTGCCGAGGCCACATGTGCCGTAGTCCTTAGCCCTCTGTGGCTGGACCAGGTGTGTAGATGCACAGGCAACTGGGAAACCCTAGCTCGGTCTGCCTAGGACCAGAACGTGGGCCCTCCCTGAACCCAGCCTGTGCCCCTCCCACCAGCAGCTCCAGCAGGCCACTTGGAACTAGCCACTTGCAGTTTGTTTGTTTGTTTATTTATCTATTTTTGCGGTACCAGGGATTGAATTCAGGACCTTGTGCTTGCCAGGCAAGCACTTATTCTACTGAGCTATCTCCCCGGCCTCCACTTGCAATTTAAAATAATTCTTTTTTCCTTTTTTATCTAATTGTGCAAAGCTAGAGGGTTTAAACTCCATTGGTGGTTACCTGTGTTCCACCTTCCTTGTCCCATTCAAGACTTGATTTTAAAATAGTACTCCATGCTGAGTCCTTTGTGGTGGTCTTAGAAAGCAAAGTAAATATCAGAACCAAGAAGGCAACAAACATTTTTATAGGCAGCTGTATAAATGTCTGTGGTTCTTTTTTTTTTTTGTACCAGAATTGAACTCAGGACCTTGTGCTTGCCAGGCGCTCGTGACACTTAGCTATATTCCCAGCCCAACACCTATGGTTCTTGAAACTGTTAATTCTATATAACTTTCTCCTTTTTTGCCTTCTCTCAAACCTATTTCTCAAAGCTTATTTCTCTTTCTGGCCTTAGTCAACCCATATTTGGCTCTAGTGTGCCTCATCCCCACGCTGGACCCCCGAGGTGCCGGCACACCGCAGGCCTGCGCTGGCTGCTGGCTCAAGTGGTGCACTTCCTCCCCTTCCACACACACTGGGGAAGCCTTCCTGCTGCCTGCTTATCTCGTACACTAAATGCAGGGACTCCTTGGTGTCTCCGGCACCCTAGGGAGAAACAGTGGCAGGAATGAGGAGAAGGTAAACAAGAAAACGAGCTGGGTCAGGTGGTGGCCTGTGGCCTGATCGATTGACAACCCAGTGGGGGTGTTTATTTGTACCTTTGCGGGGTCAGTATCGGGAGACACAAGGTTGCTTGGTGACTAATGGCGGAAAATGAGCAGGCAGGATGCTGGTTTTCGAGACTGACGCAGTGTCACGTGAAGCTTTAGGCGCTCTGGCCTTGTGCTGCCCTCGCGCATACGATCAGTTAGTGGCTCCCAACACAGAAGCATATTTTACAACTTTAAATGTTTGTATTTAAACAAATGCAGGGGAAGTCCGTGCTGTTGTTGATATAAAGCCTGATGCGTTTATCAGATGCCACACTGGAGAATTCCGGTTTACTGAGCATCCTGAGTGTCGTGTTTAGGGCTTCTCTGGTGCTGGGAAGCTCAGGGCCTGTACACGCTGGGCTGCCCTGCCCTGCCTCTGGGCTGCACTGCAGCCCTCGTTCTAAGACCTTCATGCTTCTAGCAGTTATTTCCAGTTCCCCAGCTGATTTTCCTGCTTCCCTAGGCAATGTTGCACTACTGGTTCCAGTTTCAGTGTGCAAACTTATATAATAATTACAGAGGCCCTGCTGTCCAAGCCACCAAGGCTGCTGCTGGCACCAAGAAACACGACCTCAGCAAGTGGAAGTACGCAGAGCTCCGTGACACCATCAACACTTCTTGTGGTACGTGTGTGGTGGGTGGAGACGGGCGGTCCAGTCCTGTCCTGTCCTGTCCTGTCCTGCCCTGCCCTGCCCTCCCCTCTCCATTTATTATTTTTTTGTGGCAGTCCTGTGCTGCTGATTAACCTAGAGCTTCATGCACACCAGATAAGACCTCACCACTGAACTGCTCCCCTAGCTACTGATTAATACAATAAATTCATAGACTGGAGTGACATATTTATGTAAATTAGCTTAAGCCACTCTTACTTGCTTCCTTGAAATGAAGACACAGTTGATTTACAAAGCCAAATAATGACATACTTATTAAAATTAAATGCATTTTGCTTATTTTTTACCAAGGTCCAAGAAGAGTGATTACAGGTGGCGGCGGGCCAGAGTGGAGCTGCCCCTCTGATTGTGCTTGTAGTAGCGTGCGGTGTCTGCCCATGTCTGTTGGCTGTGAATGCAGAGGAACAGCAGCAGCAGTGCAGTTGTTGCCTGTGAAGGCTGTGTTTCTTGACAGAACAGTTGTGTGAAGTGTATTCAGGAGACCCCATGTGGTTGTGCTGCTGTTGAAGTCAGGGCTGGAGCTCAGGGTGCTGACGGGAAGGAGGCAGCAGCATGCAGCACCTCCCTGCGCTGTTCTTCCCGCAGTGAGGTTGTCCGCCTGGTTGCAGAAGGGCGAGCGCGAGTCTGCCTCATGTTGGGCTCGCTGACCTTCTGTTCTTCGTCCCCCGCCCCCATTCTTCCCATTTGGAGGACTTGTCGTGTGTGGAGCAGGTGACAGCAGAGTACCAGTGTCTGGATGACATGCCCTGTGAATAGGAAGATAATCTGAGGAGGCTCTTCTGTATGAGTAACTTGATTGTGTGCTATTCAGTTGGAAACCAAAGCTTGGGGTGTGTTTGTGCTGGGGACAGGCACGTTAGGTGAGCAGGTGGGCGCCAACCCCATCTGTACCTTTTTTTCTGTCACTCTACAGACATCGAGCTGCTGGCGGCCTGCAGGGAAGAGTTTCACAGGCGCCTCAAAGTGTACCACGCATGGAAATCCAAGAACAAGAAGAGAAACTCCGAAGCCGAGCAGCGTGCGCCCAAGTCTGTGACCGATTACGGTAAAGATAACTGTGCTTGCAAGCGTTCTGAAGTATACGTGGGTAAATATCTGTAACTGTGTGCAGGCAGCTGGGTGGAGTCTTCAGTAGAAGTTGTCTCTGTTGTGGACTGTGACCTCTTGGACCTGGAGAACCACGCTGACCTGGCTTCCATAGTGTATTTCTATTGAGTTTTTCCCCCATAATTTTATTGAGAAACAAATAGCAATGAGACAGTTTCAAATCAAATTGGTAGAACAGTTTCAATAATTAACACATTGCATACATTCCTCCCAGTGGTTAATTGCTGTACAAGATGCAGACATGATATCCTATCTGCAAACACCATTAGAACAAATCACTCTATTCATTAAGAGAATGTAACTATATATGTGTCCTAACCATTTTGAATACACAGATACAAAATGGACATTCATCTGTATCCCCTTTTTTGTTCCGTTATTTGAATATTATAGGTGTGTAAACTCAGCAAAATATTCTAAAAGAGTCCAGTAGCCCATAATAGTATTGGGTCTTCTGTTTGACTGGCAATGTCAGAAATTGTTGACCTGAGTCCCCTACAGCTCAGCATAACAGCATGGCTTTACTTCTTATACTTCGTTTTTATACTTTTCTGCTGGATGGTTAAGACCAAGGTAAAGCAGGACCTATGCAACGAGAGTTGTAGCTTTTATATCTGATAAGGTCAATCAAATCCCCTCAGGATTTATTCTAAGACTTGAGTTTTGTTTTGGTGGTACTGGGAATTGAACTCAGGACCCAGTACTTGCCAGGCTCTGTTGAATGTTTTTCAAGTCATATTTGTCAGTATATATTGAATTTACTTGTTAAAATAAATTCTGTATCTTTTCCCATACTAAGGAAGTTAGGTGGTAATGCTGTAAGTACCTGGCGTTACTTTCACACAAACCCGCGCACAGCAGGAGCACATGCGAAATGCGGAGAGGACTGTGGTGTTTTAGCCTGCCGTGGGAAGTGAGTTCTGCCCGTGCAAGTGAGAGTTTATACTTGCTGAAAGGATATCACTGAAGTTTTTTCTTCTTTTAAAATGGATTTTCCCGTAACTTTGGAATGTGTTCCTTTTCATGTCAGAAAGCACAAGTGCTCTTGGTTCCTCCCAGAGTGGTGCTTGGCCTGGAAAAGGACAGGAATTCCTGCGTGCGCTCTCTGTGCGTGCGCGCAGCCCTGTTGGGACAGGCTCGCTGCCGTGAGCATAGCAGCGTGGCAGGGCAGGCTCAGGAAGGCCTCCTGGCTCAGCTGCGGCTCCACCCGCCGGGATTGGGGCTTTCAGCTGAACACGGCTGTGCTAGAGGCCGAGTATGTCCTTGAAAGTGGAAATAGAGGACACTGAGACAATATGGGAAAAGTGGCACAGGTGCCAGCATGAACTCAGCACATATGTCACACACGATCTTTAAAGCAGTAATCGGAATTTTATTTGTTCAACTTGCTGCTTTTTATACTGCCATAATTTATTCCAGTTACCATCAAGGGGACATCAGGTTTAGGGTCTTTTATTAAGGGGTATGTTCTCAATTCTTGACAGCATAGTTTATTAATAATATAGGACTCAAGTTCACATGAAAATGAGCTTTGGGCTACATTTTGCTTTTCTCGCATTCCTCCAAATAAATGAGAGCAACAATTGAGCTTAATTAAATGGCATAACATCAGTGTTTAAGTTGTTGCAGAGAGTAGATTTAGGGCAGTCCTGTCTTTACTGAGGAAGATGTTGGTGGTAGTAATTGGTCAGTGGGGGCCTCAGGCGCTAGGTAACCCTCAGGAGGTGCCAGGAGAGACCACAGTTGGAAGCCCACGCGACGCCGTGACCAGCTCTGTCTTACTCGGTTTTATTTTTGCCCCTAAGATGATCGGATAGCCCCTCACCAGGTCACTGTATGTGTACTGTTTCTGCCCGAAGTTACCTTTGTGGTGTAAAAAGTAGTGGTGGCAGGCTGGCCAGATAGCTCAGTGGACTAAAGTGCCTGCTTAGGCAGAGTGCAGTGGCCGGGGTTTGATCCCTGGCATGTCGTGCCGGCCCTGCCCTGGGGTGTTCTGAGACAGCGACTGAGACTGGGTGTGGGGGTGCGCGCCTGTGATCCCAGCACTTGGCAGGCCGAAAACAGGAGGCTCCCTGAGTCCAACCTGTGTAGTGACACCCTGTAGGCCCTGTCCTAACTACAGAAAGAAAAACATAGTGGTGGGCTCATCTTTTTAAATAGCATCTTTTTAGCTGTCAATGCAGCGAGTAACTTTGGCCAGACAAACTTCCACTGTGTTGTATTTAAACATGTACATCTGAGAGACACCACAAGTGACTCCTGGGCTGGGCGGCAGACTTTAAACCAGCCTTCTGGGCCTGGGTGTGGTTTCCACCGCAGGTGCAGGCAGGGTGTGGCTCGCCTGTTGGTACCAGTGCTGTTCCCTTTCATAGTTTAGGAAGGGGGAACAAAAGAGTGGCGAGGGACGTTTTGAGTCACATTCAGTGTGTGAATAAGTTTAGGAGTTTGCTGTGAACACTGTCCCTGTGCAGCTGGCCTTCACAGAATTTCATGACGATCCAGGATTAAAAAATCTTACTTCTGTACATTATTTAACCTTGATTTTCTAAGTGTTTTTCTTTCTGATGTAGAAGTCGGTCTGATATAGGAGCACAGCACATAGCTAAGAAGAAGAGCAGTAGGCACCGAGGTGCTTGCGGCTCAGTTGAGTAAGCGCTACACTTGCGTGCCGTCCAAGGGGCCGCTAAGCGCCCTGTAACAGGCACCGTTCTGTGGCCTCACACTCAGAAGGACCCAAACCCATTCTTTGTAAGGCATGTAGGGCCTGGCTAGTGAAGGTGTAGCCTGGCAGCGCGCACGTGTGAGAGCCGCACCCGGGCGGCCTGCGCTGTGAGGACCTCCCGGGAGCCTGGGCTAGCTCACGTCTTGTTTACTGCAGAGATTTTCAGAGGAGATATGTGAGGCAGTGGCACATTATGCAGTAAATATTTATCATATCTTAATTGCCTAAAGTAATGATTTTTGAAATAGTTGTTTTCAGATGAAGTGGTTGAAAAAGCTCTATTAAGTCACTTGTGCTAAGGTTTTGTTTGGATATCACTGTGTGCAGAATTATAAAGTGCAGTTTTCATATATATATGTGCCTCAAACACGTTTTCCTAAAACTGAAGCAAAGTATCCCCTTTTTAAAACTAGACAGCAAGACCTGCTTGTAGGTGATTCTGAGAATGTCTGACTATTTACTTACTAGTTGCTGCCTCAGCTGACAAATGGCTTGTAAATAGGAAAATGCTCAAACACAGCTGTGCCATTTTTATCTTCAACATAAAATATTTGTTCGCAGATTTTGCACCATTTTTGAACAATTCACGTAAGTCATTGGGTGGTAACTCATGAGCTAACTGGAAAATGGGTTAAATACTTTATAGAGAACTAACTTCTGTAAATATTGTCTTGCTACAATTTTAAGTGAATTGTAGTACCTTAAAATTGGCTTATCTGTATGCAGATTTATTTTAACTAGAGATGATGCTTTTATTTGGCTTATACCAAAGTGTATATTTAGAACAAAATCTTCTGTTGTTTTTTTTCAAATTCCTTGTAAAAATAGTATTTTAAACAGTGTCCACAATTCTGATTGTAGCAGGACTCTTATGTGAGCACAGCGGCTGATTCTGAGGACAGAGACTAATCTTTAGGTGCTGGTTGCAGGCTCTTTATTCTCCACACTGAGGGCATCTGCTTTTCTAAGCAAAGAAGTAGGAGAGGAGATTACTTTGTTACTTCGTGGCCTCATAGGAGACTCATACTTTCTGAGTCTCCTTTGGAATCAGCTGAACAGGAGTGATTCGACATAATGCCACAGACTGGCCACTAGCCAGCTGATTTGACCTGTTTTTTAAACTGTCTGATAATTTACAGGGCTATGTTTGAAACAATTTTTTTTCTTTCTTTCTTTTTTGTGGAACCAGGGATTTAACTCAGGCCCCTGTGCTTGCCAGGCAAGCGCTTATTCTACTGAGCCATCTCCCCGGCCCCTAAAACAAATTTTATAATCTTAAAGTGTAATACAACTGGATAGGAAAAAAAGTTGTTTAGGTAAGATTCAAGCTTTTGAAGATCTGTACTTTTGAAATTTTCCAGAGAGATATTAGTTTTTAGTGTTCTTCAATGTTTCCATTTTTCCCTAGTGAAGACTTTTCTTGGTTTTTAAATTTTATCAAGTAACAGGATAAATATACTGAATAATAGACTACTATTTTAAAAGAAAAATAGGTTAATTAATAGACAGTTATTGGTATTATAGTTAATATCCAATCAACTGGATGTTAAATTCCAATTCTTAAGATGGAGGGAAATTTAAAAAAAAATCCTCTTCCAAGATTTTACCATTAAATATTTTCTACCAAGGTAATTTTTAAAAGTTCAAGTATACTCTGAGCTGTGCATAGCTTTAGGGAAACAGGAACAAAAGAATAAATGAACACGTTTCTATTAATATGCTAAGGGTAATGGGGTTTTTTTAAATCACTAACAAAACTGGCTTCTACTTTCATAGACATACATAGCTTTGCTGATTGCTTTGCTTTCTCTGATTTGCAAAGAAATAAATTTAGCTGCTGTAGCTCTCTTGCTCTTTCTAGGTGTAAAAAGTAGAGTAAGAGTATTTTCATTCTTCCCATATTTGTAATTTCTTACAAAAACCATGTGGTTATACTTGAGTTTTGTATCCTGTGTGAAAGTTATTGTAAAACTTTCCATTGACATACTTTGATTTCCATCCTGAGGTCTTGGAACTGCAGTGCATGATTGGTGTGCTTTTACTGCTGTGTGTATAAAGCATATTAAGCAGCCTTACTAAAATCATGCTACTGAAGACCTGAGGTCATTGCTCCGGGAAATGTTTACTTTTGCAGATGAAACAAAAACCCAATTTTTCAATACTGAAAATCGAGCGAAGAATAAATGCTGGCTATGGGTGGGGTGCTTAGGCAGTGCTGCAAGGGGAACAGGGACTTTGCTTCTGCTGGCAAGAGTGTACGAGGCCTCTATCTTCTGTGGGGTTTATTCCAGAAGAATGAACTCTGGTTCTGGAATAAGTAAACATGTTTATGAGAAAGCTCATGCTTACTGTTACAGATTTTATTTGGTTATGTTTGTCTGTTACTAATATCCATGTTATCTTGACCACTCAAAATCCCCAAATCTGTTGATAAAAGAGAAGATTTTTACATGGCCTCCACTTGTTATGGTAATTGTGATTATAACAGATTTTTAAAATTCTTAATTTTATTGTAAGTAATCCAATAAGTTATTTTGCAACTTTCATTTGAAATCTTTGGAGGAAAAGTGCAAATCTAGTAAATAATACTAGCTTGCGTTCCTGCCATGTAGCTTTATTTCAGGTTACTGGTAACAGCCATTTGTTAAGGGTATGGTACAGTTGTGTGTCTCCTGGTGGTGGTGGTGGTGGTGGTGGTGGTAGTGGGGCGCGTGCATGCGTGCCTACCTGCACACGTGCAGGAATGCACCACCAAGGAGCATCTTTAAGAAATGACAGGAGAATTCTAAGAAATCATGCTCAGGATTGTATTCTGTTACAGGCGGTCAGTTATTCTGGGAACCTCCCCCTCTCCTCTGGGGGTGTTCTTGTGCATTTAGGGTTAAAGGCTCTGCCTTTCCCTTGAGCCGTAGCTGTAACTAATGCTCCTCTTCTGCGTACAGCTCAGCAGAACCCAGCTGCTCAGCTTCCTGCCAGGCAGCAGGAGATTGAGATGAACCGGCAGCAGCGATTCTTCCGAATCCCATTCATCCGCCCTGCTGACCAGTACAAAGACCCCCAGAACAAGAAGAAAGGCTGGTGGTATGCCCACTTCGACGGGCCCTGGATTGCCCGGCAGATGGAGCTGCACCCTGACAAGCCGCCCATCCTTCTTGTGGCTGGTGTGTATTTCCCAGAAAATGCATGAAACAGGAAGGGTTAGAAACCTTATGAATGATGCATTCTGAATCAGAAGGTGATAATTAACTAAATTGCAGTGTGGGATGATGGAGTTCACTGTTAAATCACATTGCAGCTAACTGAGGGTTAACTGAGTTATAATGTGAAATTGCTTGGGCTAATTATGTCCTCTTAGAGCACTCAGAAACTTGTCTGTATTCTAAGAAACTTTTCATTGTGTTTATATTTGTTGTCTTGCAGTAGCTTAAGGACACATGTCACTTATGTTAACCTGATTACTTTTTGATTCACTGTGCTGCTTACAAATTTTCACCGGGTTTTTTTTAGTGCGGGCAACTTAGTTTCCTAGTGAATTCATTAAGCACATTTCCAGCCTAAAGAAAATGAAGTTTTAAATTTGATTTGTGATTATTTGATTCCGGAACAAAGCTCCTAATGTCATTCCAGAGAGAGAGAGGTCATTTTCCGTGTCTCCTGTGTGCAGGGAAAGATGACATGGAGATGTGTGAGCTGAACCTGGAGGAGACGGGCCTCACCCGGAAGCGCGGCGCCGAGATCTTGCCGAGGCAGTTTGAGGAGATCTGGGAGCGCTGCGGGGGCCTCCAGTACCTGCAGAGCGCCATCGAGAGCAGGCAGGCGCGGCCCACCTACGCCACAGCCATGCTGCAGAGCCTGCTCAAGTAGCTGCTGCTGCCGCCCACCCGCAGGCGCAGCCTGGCCGTGTGCTAAGGAGAGGGCCGGGAGAGCAAGCCGCCTTGCTGCTATTCGGGTCATTCTGCAAGTGACCAGATGTTACTAATCATGGCCTTTCGTTAATGTGTTTAGGGTTAGTTAGGGTTATGGGGTGATTTTTAGGACCTTATGGTTCGTTTCCTTGCTCCAGCTGTAGCTCTGGATCTTCTCTTCACTCTGATGCTTTTCAGGCTTGGACAGATCCCGTCTCTTGGCCTGCAGACTGCCTTAAGGCCGTCACGATTGCTCTCACAGGAAAGATAATTTTGCAGCTATTTCAGAAGATGTAGTCCTTTATAACTGGAGTAATGAAATTGTGGCTTAAACTTCTTCTGGGAATTAAGGCACTTGAAATGTCAAGGCACTGCTGCTTGGAAAACGCCAGGAAAGCTGTGTTTTGTCTTACGTTTCAGAAATTCTTAGATACCTCCTCCATGACGGAAATTCTGGCTTTTCCCCTCCTGCGCAGCGTGTCTTAGTTTGGGTGAAGCACTTCTTACTGACTTCTAGAATTCTGGAATGAGCCTTAATTTATTCGGCATGTTCTTTGATAAAGGCAGTGCTCATGTCCAGCACTGACTGGGTTTTCTTTTCTATCAAGCTGTGTGTTGCCATCAGAATATTTTTTAAATATATATTTCATGGGCTAATAAAGGAATTACAGACTGTTCGGACATTTATAAGTTCTGGGATAAATTTAGTTTAATTTAGAAAGGGAAACAGCTTAGGTAGCCCTGGCCTAACTGGACTGAATTCAGATACTCTTTCAGCTTCATCTCAGATGTGCTTTTTGTGTGAGAATCTTGTCCAAGCTGTTTCATGGTTTAAGCTGCTGTTTGTTTCAAATATCTGTTTAATTCCTAGTGTCTTATCTTGCCTTTCAAGATTTTTGGAAAGTGTAGAGCTATTTTATAAGCTTTGTAATTCAATAGCCCTTATACTTAGTAATTGCTTGTTTCATGTAACAGATAATTTAAAGAAAAAGTTCTTCTTGGGTGTTCTTAGTCTTGATCAAATGTCAACAGTTTCAAACCTAATATTTATGACTTTCATATTAGGAATTTAGAGACAAAAATCCATCAGGGAGTTATGTTGACATAAGCTTAAAAGAGTCTTGTTTGTATTGTAGAATAAAATTAGAAAATAAAATTATTCTCTGCACTTTTTTCTGGTTTGTAAGTACTCTAACATTTGAAATGAAGGTTCAGTGACTGTCTTCTCACCTGGAAAGCTGCCTCAGTCAGGGGGATACTTGCAGCCGACCAGTGTTGGGAGCCACATGCTGTTCTCAGAGCCGCTTCTCCTGGTGACTGCACACTGCGGAACGCTTATTTGTCACCAGGCTGCACGGGTGATCGCCTGTTGGGGAGGCCTGTGGCCCTGGGTGCTGAGGGCTAAGAGTGTGGGGTGGATGTCCTTTGGCAGCTACTTGGCTGCTCCGGGTCCCCATCCTGGGGTCACTGGGTGACGGAGACAGAGGGTGTAGTTACTGAGATCAACAACCTGTTCACATTCTCCTGTTCACCTTCCTAGGTGTTTTTCTTTGTGTAGGTTAGTGAGTGTGCACTTTATTTCTTAACCAGTAATAAGTGAAGTCCTTGAAAAAAATGTAGTAACCAAATTGGTTTTTAATGATGTCCTTTTAGTACTATTTGCATAATTTATGTTTGTTATAGGTACATGAATTGATACTAGATGAAAAATTAATTAAAAAAGTTAAAATATTATAATGAGAGAACCTAATGTTTTGTAGTATTTGTAAGAAATATAGCAAAAGCTTGTTACAAGTCCTTTTAGTTTTCGACTGATAGTTAATAAAATTATACTAATCATGAGCCATTTTGTTTCTAATTATGTTACTCAGCTGACCTAGAAACTGTCTATTTAAAATAGTCTCCTGAGTTCATGTTGCCACCACACTGGCCCTAACTCAGGTAGACTTGGGTTAACCTACATACAGCTGATGTGCATTCATATGGAGACACTTGCCGGGGAAGCTTAGGGTGCTGACCCCAAAAGGGACTGGTGGAAACGACGGTGATCAAGTCTGCTGGCAAACCTATGAATGCCAGGGGAAAACTGAGAATCAAAAGTTAGTTAGCTCATATTTTAATGGAGACTTAAAGTTTAAGCCTACGCGTGGTCTGCAAAGAACTAACCTCATAGTGCTGTCTCGCCAGTCTTAGCACGTGTCCACACCGATTCCTCACACTGTGGATGGCATGTGTGGGAAAGCGTCCATGCACCGAACACTGAAGGAGGTACGCGACGTCTTCACGTTCAGTTATAATGAAGTGATGTCTTCACATTCAACTCAAGTGTAAAGTGACCATCAGTGTATCGGACAGGTGTGCGTGTGAGGTTATGAGCTCACTGGAACAGGAACATGCTTAAGAACACAGCTGTCTTAATTCTAAAGTTGTGGAGATAAGGTAGGGACATAGGTGGACACAAAAGACTTCTACTCTCATTGAACCCCTCGCTTGACTTAGGTCGTTCTTTTTCTAGTACATTTAGTCAACCCTTTTGTTTTATAAGCAACCAAGGAAAGATTAAAGACAGAATTGATGGTGTTTGTAGAATTTTGGACAGTAGAAGCCTGAAGACAAGAATAATAATTCATATTATTTGTAGAGCTTTGTCAACTGGGTATGTTTGTGTGCATGAACTCTGTGTGTGTGTGTGTATGTGTGTGCGTGTGCGTGTGTGTGTGTTCGTGTTGCCAGGGATCATGCCCAGGGCCTTGCATATGCTAGGTCAGTAGTCTGCCACTGCCCACATCACAAGCCCCTAATTAGGTATTTTCGGGAATATTTTCACTCACAGGTTACTACTATGGTTCTCAGGGGATCCAGATTGTGCATCTCTCGTTTAAGTAGTGTAAGAATACTTGAATCATTATATGTGCTGAGTGAACCTGTCAGTTAATTCAGTTGAGTGACAGACCTACTTCCTCAGATGGAAAGAACTCCTTGGAGGTAAAAGTGATTGTCAGATGATGAGAAAGAAGTACTTTTGTTCCACTAATGTATGGCAAAAGGATTCCAAGCTGGGAAGAAGCTGGAGCAGCCCCTTGATTTACAGAGGGTTGTTTCTCTGTCGTTTCACCTTGTTACAGGGCAGGAGGGTCTCCTTGGCCTGCTTATCATGACCAGAGTCACAGGTACTGGGAGTTTTCATTTCTCCCAGAAGATGTACTTCCCAGGGTGAGGGAAGGCTGAGGGGCCCTAACAGAGAGAGTGAGGATAGTAGGGGCAAGGAGGGGCACAGAGGTGGAGTGTAAAGGTGAGTGCGTCTCAGACTGCGGCCCTGCCTGGGAGATACATAGCGTTTCAGGCAGGTCTGTGCTCCAAGGTCTTTGTTAAGATCTCAGATGAGTTCTGTGCAATACAGGCAGGGTCAGTGCTGTTAAGCTTGGATCCAGAAGCACCTGGTGTACGGGTCCTGGCCTTGTGGGAGCCGTGGGGCCGCCCTGCAGACAGAGTGGTGGGTTGGTGTCCAGCAAGGCCCGCACACGAGCACCAGCGCAGAGAAGGAGCCGCCCCGTGTCAGGACTGCACCTCGACCACAGCAGCTGGTTTTGAACCAGTGCGCTCGGTCTCGAGACTGACACTGAAGCGAGTTTGGCTGTCTCATGAATTTTCTAGGAGAAAAATCAGTGCACATTCAAACAGATTCTAATAATTTGTACCAATGTAGAATGTTGCCTTCAAACCACAAGTAGATTTATTAATTGGCCACTTTCCACTTCCAGGATCACTTGCAGCTGTTATTTTCTTCTCATTTCATGAATATGTATATCAGAATTTCCTTAAATGCCGATGTACTTAGAAGTACAAATAAATGCTTGTTATTTAGAAATTTGTGTTGTACCTTGTGATATTTTTATATTTAGAATTTTATATTGGTATATATTAGTGATACATAAGTACACCAGTTGAGTGTATATATTTTTTGCATGTATTTTGCATGTCTTTCTCCCCACCCTCCTGGCCCTGATCCCTTTTCCCATTTTGCAAAGTTATGACTCTTGCACCTGTTGGAAGATGAGACTCTACTACGGTCCCAAGGAATCCTGTCAATGCCCATGAGTGGAATCTGCCTCTCTAGCGCACTCAACCTGCTGATCTTCTGGGGTTGGCTGACCAGGAAGAGACTCCGCAAAAGTAGTCTCCCATGAGAATACCGTGTTGACCAGTTCTGCTCTCTCCAGCCAGTCCCCATTCTGTGCACTTGTTGGGTCAAGACTGACGTGGGATGGAGCCTGTCATGGGGATTGGCAGACACCTTTTCCCTGGGTGCAGTGTTTTCCTCTGCTTTTCCTAGCCTGTCATGCGTCTAGCAAGTTTCTGCAGGGATTTTCCAGGGTGTGGCTGTGGGTAGAGAGAGCCCACAGCCACCATTTTTTTGGTCATGACAATTTGTCATTGTAGTTTGATTTGAAATTCCGTGTCATAGGTCTTCCCTGGGGAGGAAAGCTGTGAGTGTGAGACCTGAAGGGACGTCTGTTCAGGGCATGTGTCCCTTCTCCATAGAGAAACGCTCCTGCCTAGGGGATTGTTTTGACCACCAAAACATTTTATTTTGGTAGCTGCTGTCAAATGTGACTCTCAGGGCTTGCTGTTTGGTATTGTATTCTGGCAGCGTTATTCTATTAAGAGCTTGCTTCCTGACTATCATGCAGCTCCCAGAGCAGGGAGCGGCACTGTGCATGGTCTTTTAGTAATACTTTAAAGGGATCTAGAAGAAGATCTGTTTACTGTTGCCTTAAGGGTTGTCTGACAGCAATCCACATATGTTTCACTGACTGTATTCTAGGTTTTGATAGAAATGTTTTTCTTCAGGATTTACTAGTTGTCAATTACGTGACTTGCATACTCAAACTCGTGTGCTGGTTCCGTGTCAGGAGAATGTGATAACCACTACACTATGGGAACCACCACGTGTGCTGGTTCTGTGTTGACGTTTGGCCCGGATTCCAGTGACTATGCCTGCTTGTTTTCAGAATACTGACAGACTGGAATGGTTTTCCTTTGGAAAGCTAATTATCTGTCATGAGATAGCTTAAGGGATGTCTGTTTTTGGTGGTTAATTTCCTTCCCAATCATCTTGATGGTTAAATTCTTCAAATCCTGCAGCTAGTAGTTCGGAATTCCTTTTCTTGGTTATCTGGAAGAGAAATAGGATAAGAATTTAAGATAAGGATTTAAGAAAGGCCACCCACAGTGAAATCATGGCTTTCCACTCTTGCTACTGGTGGTGTGAGGCTGTGCTTGCTATTCAGCAGATCTTCCTGAAAAGACTAGAAGCTGTTCTTCCTAACCTATGGAGTTATCCTAGCCTTCCTCACACCCGTGTAGATCCTTGGACTGATCCATCTCTTGGAGCAGGGATGGTAAAAATCCACCATGTGCCTTTCAGACTGCAGCAAGATCATTCACCACTGTGATAACGTGCTTCAGGGGACACATAGGTGTCCTTCGACTTGCGCTCAGCACAGCGGCCCAGCGTGGGTATGCAGCATTGGCGCTCAGTCTTTGTCACTGCTGTCGCCATCTTAGATGTGGTTCATGCCTCCAGTTTACTTCCCACTGCCAGTCACTCCCTTCATAGGCTGCAGACCTGCTTGATTGAAATGTGGCCTTCAGCTCCACCCTGCAGTGTGCTTTGGGACGTGTTTGCTGTTTACTTCTCCTCAGTGTGCTGTCAGTATCGGGTCCTTGGGTCGTGGTAGCATCATCTAGTCCTAGTTCCAGGAAGTTAAAAAGGTGTGTGCTATTCCAGTGTGCAGTGGGCCCACACAGTGATGGTCACATTTGGCGCGCCCGGCCAGGTGTGGGCCCTGCAGCCTGCTCAGGCGCAGGCTGCGAGGCGTGTTTTCATCTAGCACTGCAGATCCTAGGTAGAGCAAAGCCTGGTTAGCATCAGCAACCCTTATGAGTTTAGAAAACAGGTAATGTTAGGCTAGAAGTGTCCAGTGTGTTCCCAGAAATTTGTTTTGCGAACACTAAAGCTCTATGTAGGCTATGTGCCACTTGGTAGTGTATAAATTATTTCCCTTCATAGGGTAAGATTATTTTAGTAAAATGACTGCGTGCATAAGTATAAAAGAGACATCTGGGACATGAAAACATTACCTGAAGTACAATATTTGGGAACTTTGGAAGTTGCTGATGGTTTGCAACTCATGTTTTTTACAGTTGTTCAACATATTTTTGTGTTTGCTGATTATTACTCGTATAGATTTTTTTTAAAGACAATGCCGGAAATGTTAGATTGTGGCTATTATTTTATTATTTTATATAGTTAAACTGTTGATAAGTCTTTTGTCTCTTGCATGAAGAAATAATTATAATACTTTAAAAACATCTGCTAAGTAAATGTGCTTTATTCTTACTTAAAACAATAAGGTACAGAAAAGTTTTAACTTTAGCTCAGAATTCAAATTTGGTAACTGAAACCAAAATGTAAAAATGGTAGGAGTAGTGACACTTGTCTGTGATCCATCATATGAGAGGCCGAGGCAGGAGGATTATCAGTGTGAGACCAGTCTGGGCTGCACAGCAGGTGTGGAAGCGCTGTTTCAATAAACTAAGACCAAAACAGAAAAGCATAGAGAAGGACGGGGGTTTTTACCTTACTTTCCACATGCTGGAATTTTTTATCATTTGTTTCATGTACTTGGGTCTTAGGGTGATCTGGTGACCTATAAAAGAAAACAAAAGTGTGATAGCCTATTTCCTGGTCTTACCCGCAGCATTACGCCTCAGGCTGAGGCTGACCCGACAGAGACGGGCTCTTCTTATTGCTAAGGGGCAATGCCTGACCTTTTGGCGTTAATAGTGACTACAGATTTTTGCTACTTTATTTTGAAAACTGTGTGAAGTGAAAATGGACAGCATAGTTCTGCATGTGTCTCCCACTAGCTGAAGCTGGAATGTGGTTTCTGTACCCACGTTTCCGCTTTCCTTTTGGCCGCCGGAAGGTTCTAGGCAGGGTCCCGGAAGGACTGCGGGAGACTCCTGGGCAGATCCATCCTGCAGTGAGCAGAGCTGCTTTTCAGGTCAGCCTCTGAACTGTAGTTGCTGAAGAACAATGGTAGCATTTGTTACAAAATTCAAAAATGAAGCTTTAAAAACTTGGGTGTACACAGTTCCGTGTGTATGTGGTCCGCCATTTCTGTGATGGTGCACACCCTTGCAGGTCGTGTCTTTCCTCATTGTGTAATAGGCGCAGTACCATCCCGATGGGTTCCTGAACTGCTAGTGTTGCATTTCTCATGACAGCTTCCCGGTGGAATTTCAGAGGAAGGAGGAAGGATGAAAACCTGTGCCCACCCCCGCTGCTTGGAGGAAAGAAGGCCAGGGTGGGAGTGGGGATGCCCAGGAAGGGCTGTGCGTAACACACCTTGTACCCTCAGAGGCAGCGCTTTGGGTTCCTACTTGCCCTGGCTGAGAGACAGGAAAGCCTAAGAGCAAGAGGGAAGGGTAGTGGCCTGGGATCACAGCCAAAGCCTGGTGACCAGGAGAGGCCCGCCTCGCTGCGTATTCCCAGGGAGCCACGCTGCCTCAAGTATCCACATTTTAATCAGATGAAATTTTAGAGCGAATTGAACTCTTTCAAACCCCACCTACCCCTTCCTGTTCACCTTCCCTGCTGTCCAGTGGAGAAAGCTCTGCGAGGAAGTTGGGGTGGCTGTCTGGAAGGGGCAGCGGCTTCCCTGCCACACCCCGAGTTCTGCCACGGGCAGTGGTTACAGTGACATTCAGACCTCATGAAAGTCACTTTGTGTCATTTCTGTAAGTTGGCCCTACATTTGGAAGCAGTTTTCATTATAAATAATGCCATGGATCGGAAAACCCTACCAAATGACAAAAGTGAAAAATTTTAGATTTAAAGAGGAACACTCACAGTTACCCAGCAAGGTCTAGTTGTGCATTTTCTATGTACATTTAATAATAATTGTGATTAATGAAAGTCAGACTCATTCAGTCAAAAATAAGGGAGCTTAGAAAATGAAAATTCTGTTTACTGGTGGGAGAGTTTTGCCAAGTGAATTCCTAGGGTACCAGTGTGACTTGTACTGAGGACCAGCTAGTGTATTTTTTACCTCAACCCATGAATTCGTTCCAGTTATTCAGCTATGTGGACCAGAAGTTCAAAGCTGAAAGGGAAATGCTGCGGCTCAGCTGCCCTGCGCCTACGCGGGCTCCAAGTGGCACGCGGGTGCCCTGCACCTCGTGGTCAGAGGCACGTCAGTGGTGGCGCCTCGTGAGGGACCGAGTGCAGGTGGGGTGGGAGCAGGTCACCCCGGTGGGGTGCCCCTCAACAGCGGGAAGGGTCTTTTAGGAGCTGATACTTACTCTGTTTACCGAGGGCCTATCTCTGTCTAGTGTCTACCTTAGTTTCAAATATTATTTTATGTAGTATTATTATTATCATGATTTTTGTTGGCCTTTTTTGAGACAGGGTCTCACTATGCAGTTTAGGCCAGTCTTGAGCTCTTGAGCTCACTTTGTAGCTTAGGCTGGCCCCAAACTCAGCAATCCTCCTGCCTGAGCCTTCCGAGTGCTGAGATTACACTGAGATTACAGGCGTGCACCGCCATGCGTAGCCTCTTATGTATGTTTGCTATCTCAAAGAGAAACTTCCTCATCATTCTACTTCACGGTCTTTCTTTTGTACATTTAATTTCCAGAGGAATGTTAGAACCCGTGTGCCACTGAGGAGGGACTGAGCTGTGACTCCCTTGGGGCCAATTCACGGTGGCAGTGTTGTCTCCCTCCCCGAGTGCGTCCGTAATCCGGGCTTTCTAATCTTCGTCAAAACGCTCGCTCATCGGCATCACCTCACAGCCCGCTCGCTCTCAGTGACCCGCAGG
This sequence comes from Octodon degus, assembly GCF_000260255.1. Classification (NCBI taxonomy): domain Eukaryota; kingdom Metazoa; phylum Chordata; class Mammalia; order Rodentia; family Octodontidae; genus Octodon; species Octodon degus. The sequence continues at coordinate 4,220,927 of NW_004524637.1, forward strand.
TGGGCGCCGCTCGTCTTGGCTATGGACCTAGGAAACGGGTTCCGAGAAGTTGACTCGCTCAAGGCTGCTGACGACTAGATGGCGAGGCAGAAGCCCTGGCTTCGGAATGTGGCTTCTTGGCCGTGAGCAGCGGAGTGGGTTCAAGGCGTGAAGTCTTCAGCTGGGCCTGTCGGGGCCGGGACTGGCGGAGGTGGGCGGCTGCCAGACGGCTGCGGCGGGTGGGGGGCCTCCGAGGGCACCCGCAGGCAGCCCTTGTTTGGTCGCGAGACGGAGGAGGAGCAAAGCCGTGTTGTCACCTGCCTGCCGCAAGGCAGCTGCTGCCCGCTGTGCAGAACGGGGCTGCTGCCTCCCACTTCTTTCTCTTTTCCCCCTTCCAAAGAGCTGTTGCCCCTTCTGCTGTGGAACAAAACGCATCCTGAGACGTGTAGAGGTCTCACCCCTAAACCAGGCCTTCCTGGTCATCCATGCCTGTGATCCCAGCACTCTGGCAGCTTTTGAGAGAAGAGTCTGTTTACTTAAACAAACAAACAAACAAAAAACAAAGAAGGGCTGGGGATGTAGCTCAGTGTGCAGGCCCTGGAATCACTCCCTAGGACTGGGGCAGGCGTGGGGTGGGGTGGGGAATAGACTACTTTAAGGAATAAAAATGGTGGAACAGAAAATAGTGAATAACAGGAGGAAACCTTCTAAAAAAGCTGATTACAAAACGTAAGTCAGTTTGATTCCATTTTGCTTTAGAAATTCTATGTAAACCACTTGTATATAAATATATACAACAAAAGATAATAGCAGTTAATGTAATGTGTTACACAGGACACCTGTCTTGTGTCCTACAGTTTTCTGTATGTTTTTTAGGCTTTCCTAGAAAGGGAAACTTGCAAATGGGGAAAGCCGTTATGCTGCAAACAGGGTCCAACGCAGTGAGACACACGTTCTGTCTCAGGCTGACACAGGTCCTGTCTTTCTCCCATGTCACCCAGGGAAATCCTGCCCAAACCTGGAGCAGGGCTCTCCCTGTGACAGCTCTCCTGAGCATTGTCTGCCCCACCAGCCTGCAGAGGCGAGAATCTTCACCTCTCCTTGGTGGCCAACGGGGTGTGTAGGGCAGCTGGGAACCCAAGTTAAGGGACTGCATTCTCGTGCTAGGAAGCGTTCTTGGAAGTGATTAAGCAGAGTGACAATGGTGTGCTTTACCTGCATGGGGCTCTGTCTTGGGGGACAGCCTCACACTGCTCCCCAGGAGCACAGAGTCCAGGATCCAGGTTCTGCCCATCCCCTGGGCGCTGGAACCCAGGTCTGCATGGACACTTGGAATCCTTACTCCGCTCATTCTTCATGCATTGGGCAGATTTGCTGCAAGCCGAGGATCTGCAGGAATCTTCTGGGTCATCTGTAAGAGATGCCAGGCTGTGAGCAATGTGTGGGGCTGACAGGAATGAAAGGCAGGAGACCGGAGGTACCCACCATCACCCTGCTGTGGGGTGAGTCATGCGGCGGTGATGAAGTACCCACTACGATTTTATCTTTGAAGGATGAAATGGTAGATACATGGTGATAGGTTTGGGGCCAACTGTAATTATGTGCAGTCTTCAAGGTGCATCAGAATCACCTAGAAGCCGTGTTAAAACAGAGGCAGATGGTAAATTAAAGCCTGTCAGAATATTCAGTGCTGGGAAGCCGGTGGCTCCTTCCACCTCCCTTGTTTTTCAAGTGCTGAGGTCACAGAGCTCTCAGCAGAGCAGCAAGTGGCAGTGTCTCCTAGTACGGACGGCAGAACCCGGAAGTCTTCCACTCACAATTCTTTCTGCCCCCAAAGGTTTCCAGTATCACCTCATCAATCATGTGCCTTCACACTATTCTTTGAATTAGTATCTATTGTGTGCAAGTTAAACAGTCCTTTTACAGAGTCCAAGCCATACCAAGGCTTCCTTCTTCAAAGTTGCGCAACCTAGTCTAGTCTAAGAACTCTGAGGAGAGAGGAGCACTCATGCTGGAGAAGGAACCCTGAGGAGATGGGAGCACTCATGCTGGAGACGGAACCCTGAGGAGAGGGGAACACTCATGTTAGAGGCGGAACCCTGAGGAGAGAGGAGCACTCATGCTGGAGGCGGAACCCTGAGGAGACGGGAGCACTCATGCTGGAGGTGTAACCCTGAGGAGAGAGGAGCACTCATGTTGGAGGTGGAACCCTCAGGAGAGAGGAGCACTCATGCTGGAGGCAGCACTCTTGAGGAGAGGGGAGCACTCATGCTGGAGGCAGAACCCTCAGGAGAGGGGAGCACTCATGCTCGAGGCGGTAGCTTTGCACAAAGCGCAGGAAGCAGAGTGTGTTTTCCACACCTTGCCCAGGGAAGGTGTTTCCACTGAAGACAGCATGGTGGACAGAGCACTGAGGGGACGACTTGAAGCCTGAAGTCAGAACAGCAAAAACAGAAGGGAACTGGAAGCTGTTCTGAGGAAAGGCTGAGAGCAGAAAGGTGCATGGGCTGACTTTGTAGTTCCCTGCTAAGGAATGTGGACTTTTTGGGCCTTCCTCACTCTAATGCCCAATTTACAAACAGGTGGGGACTGTAGAGCATTTGTGAGCAAGGTAAGAACATGACCAGAACTGTACTTTAGATGATGTATAAGCAGGATTTGGAATCTTTAGAATTAGGATATTTGAAAGCCCCGTATTTGCCAAGTGGGAACATTTGCAAAAGTCTAATTTTGCAAGATTTAAAAACTCCTATACTAAAAAGATTTGATAGCTAAATAAGTTTGAAAAATGCTGTATGACTGTTGGTGAGAATGGAGGACTGTATGGAGGGTCCTCAAACATTTAAAAATAGGACTACCAGAGGGTCTAGCAAGCCCACCCTGGGGCTGTACCCAAAGGAGGTGAACCCGGGATGCTGAAGAGAGTTGCACTGCTTTGGTGTTCACTGCAGCGTTACTCGTAATAGCCAGCATGTTACCGACCTAAATGTCCAGTACGAGATGAGTAGAGAGGGAAATTGTGAGGGTGTATGCAAAATGGAATAGCATTTAGCCGAAAATGGTGGAATCCTGTCATTTGCAGAAGCCTGGATGAGCCAGGAGGACACCATGGCAAGAGAAGTAAACCAGGCACAGAAGACGAACACTGCACGGTGTCACTCCTGGGTGGGATCTAAGCAAGTGTGTCTGACCGATGTTGAGAACACAGCTGCCAGAAGCTGCACAGAGCAGAGGGGAGGCTGGGGTGGGGAAGCTCGGCCTGCAGTCCAAGTGGCAGCTGGGATGGCCTAAGCCATGTGTCCTGTCACACAGTAGGGTGACTAGCTAGCCATGAGGCATTATGTAGTTGAAAATAGCTAGAAAGCTTTGCATGTGCTCATTACAAACAAATGATCGGTGTTTATGGCGACTGACAAATTCATGATCCAGATTCGATTATTATACAGTGAATATATGCACTGCAACATCGTATTGCAACTTTATAAAGAGGAACAATTATGTATCAATCAAAAATAGAAGTAAGGGCAGAGACATGCACCTGTAGTCCCAGGCGGGAAGACCATTTGTACTCAGGGGCTCGAGATTAGCCTGGGCAGTGTGGTGAGAGTTCCCACCTCCAAATACAATCAATAGAAACAAGAAAATAAAGAGAATCATGTTGCATGACCTAAGTATAGTAGGCTGGCCTTTCCCTGGGCCCTCTCCCCCAAGCGTGCCCTTCACCTTTTTACCTTTGCACTTCTTAGAGTCGTAAACAAGCTCACGCCTGTTACACAGTACTCTGAATCCCCTGGCAGAGAACATAGCCTTCTGACCCTGTTTACCCACCTGGGACCTCAGTTGGCTGGGTGGGGGTGAAGACACAGGTGAGGAAGATCAGCATGGCAGCCCAGCGCTGAGCAAGAGGAGGTCCCAGCAAGCCGCGCTGCTGCAGCGGCTCTGTGGAGCTGGATCCTCTGCAGCTTTGGGGTGGGTGCTACATACCCCCTTGCCCTCCTCCTGCTTCCTGATGCTGGCTGTGTTCCGAGTCAGCCCAAGAATAACGCAGGTTTACACTGACAACCCAGGGAGTTTCCCATCCCTGTGATAACAAAGTTTCCCTGTTAGAAATAGAAGATAAATGTTTCTATTCTACAACTTCCATGAGTCTAGCTAGGCAGTCTATAAATCAGTGAAGGTGCCCATTGTGCAGGGAGGAAGGCGGTGCTGAAGCAATGGATTTATCCCCGTTTGGGCCTGAGTCAGGAACACTGAAGGAAGGACACAGTCAGCTAAGGAATCTCTTCCTTTGTCCCGTACTGAGCATCCTTCCCACACTTGGTACCAGGCCGTAGAGAGGCAGCAGCTTCTTTGGTGCTGTGTACGCCTTTTCTGTGCCGGAGACATCCCTTCATCCAATAAATACCAGTCTGGCCTTGCAGCACTGCGATTTCCAGACTGGGTACCCTTGGTTTTATTTTACCCATGTATAAAAATGTAAAGTTCAGATCGAATTTTAGAGCTAGAGTATATTTCGGAGAACTTCTCAGCCAGTTCACTCACTTTGCATGGAAGGAAGCAGTGATTCTGGAGTCGCGGGTCGGAACATCGCTGTACTCCTGTCTTGGGCAGTCTCTGTTCTGCTGTTCCAGATTGTGAGGGAAGATTGAGGGATGGGAGGGCCCAGTGACACTGTAGGGTCAGTGCTTGTCCTGCCGATAAAGGCAGCTGCAGTTAACTGGACTCAGGAGAGGCCTCGGCTCTGGCACCAATTTGTGAAGAAGCTCAAATTGCTTTCACTTGTATCACCCTACAATATTTCTCCTAGATAGTGTGCTGATCCTCTTTGGGGTCTAAAGCTTTGGGTTTTAGGCAAAGGCCAACCGTTGGGCTGATTCCAGGGAAGAAGAGCCTTGGATGAAAGCGAAGAGGAAAGATGGGCTCTCTGGTGAACGAAAGTGCAGAATTTCTGTACGCAGGACGTGGCTGTGTGGTCATCATAGTCTTTGTTTTATCCCAGCTACGTCTCCTTGAAATGTCCATTCACAGTTGGCCACACAGCTCTTTGCCTCTTTTCTTCCGCTCCTGGACCAAACCAAACAAGTTATACAGAACAAATTTAATTAACCCCAGCTTCCTAGCTGTCATGCTGGATATGATCAATGATAAAAGCAGTCTAACCCTAAAATGCAACAACCTGAAAGTTCTGTCTGAAGAGGGCCTATATAGCTTGACAGGGGGACAAGAGCTGTGAAGTTAGCAGGATCTTGGGAAGTCCATTTTCTAGGCACACAAACTGTGTGTAGAGCTGCGGGAAGGAGTTCCCATTGTAGCTTCCGGCTGGACCAGCCTGCATCAGCCTTAGCACCCTGGACAGGCGTAAATCCCTTGTAAGGAGATTGCTTCTATGTTGGCAGCAGCAGCTTTCTCTACGAGACCTCGCCAAGCTCGGCAGCACCTGCTGTGTTTTGGGTCATCTTCCGGGCTTCCTAGGATCACTCACCAGCGAGATGCCTAGGGAATTTTTGATACTGGGGATCGAGCATAGGACCACGCAGGTGCTTATGCTGTTGAGCTATCTCCCCGGTCCAAGATGACTTAGCTTTTATCCTTAGACAGCGTGGGTAGCTTTTCTGGAAGGACAGCCCCATGCTCCTGGCTTGAGGTATGTCTCAGCTGTGAGAGGCAGAGGTGGGACAGGTCCAGACCCATCTTGGCACCCAGAAGACATGGTCTTCCACTCAGTGTCCCAGATGGACCCTTGCTGCAGGCCAGTTCTCAGGCCTTGTCCCCGTGTCCCCAGGGGTCATGACCCTGAACTTCCAGCTGTACCAGAAGCAGAAATGGCGCTTACTTGTGTGAACAGCAGGCTCCCATTCATTGAGCTCCATTGCATATTCAGCATGGTGCTCTACTCTCTGAATATGCGTCTTCAGTGGCATTTGCTGCGATCTTCTGAACACATGCAGATAGTTGACACTCCCTGCAGGTGAGAACACCAAAGCCCCTTTAGCTGGTATGGCCAAGGGCTACTATCCAGTGCACCATCTGGCTTTTAACTCTGCGGGTGGTTCTCCAGGAAACATCTGAGGGACTCCTGGGTAAGCAATGAGAGGCAGACACCAGGACCACTGTGCTCTGAAGAGACCTGCTCCGATGGAGCGCGTGGCCTGCTGCCCTCCTCAGGGGCAGAGGCTTCGAGTTCGGGTTGACCCAGGCAGTGGCTGCTGAGGGGTCAGGGACACTGCTGCTGCGCTGAGGTCTCCAGGTGGGCACATCCTGTGTGCGGGTGCCATGGGGTTGCTGGGCCTCTGGCTGCCTCCTCCTGCCCCAGAATGCTGGCCTTGTCCCTCTCGATGACAGCTGGTGGAGGGAGGGCTTGGAGGGAGAACTCTAAGGGCAGGGGGTGGAGGAAGCACTCGGGAGCATTTGCAGGAAGCTCCGAGGGGTGCGGGTGTGTGGTGCGGGCCAGGTTGGGATGGGAGAGGTAGAAATGGCCCGGCGGGGCAGCCAGCGTTGGGCTCCCTGGGGCTGCAGAGCTGGGTGGGGAATCCCTTGTGATGATGTCCCAGGAGGCCAGGCCAGGCGACGGCCGGGACGGGGGTCAACAGCGAGGGCCTCAAGGAGAATTCCTGCGACTGCTGGGGGCAGAGCCGGCCCCAGCAGAGGATGTGAACCGGCGCTTGGGAGTTGGAGGAAACTTGTGGCTGAGACAAGGGGCTTTGTTTTTTCACTTTAGAAAGGGCTGTGACAAAATAGTATAGGAGCTTTCATTTGGGTCAGTGCAGAAAGTAACGATTCTTTTAGGATTAACTAAAATGTGTTGCTGCTTTTCCTGAACAGATTGAACGGCCCCCGAGCACCCAGTAGGGGGCGCCGTAAGACTCCTGTCTGTGAGGAGGCGGCGGTGCAGTCAGACAGGACCGAGCCCCTCCACGGGGGCTGAGGGACCCTGCGGGACAGTTATTTGCACTTCGCCCACACAGTCTCCAGCGGTGGAGGAGGGAGCGGGTTATACCCACCTGGGTAGCGTCGCTTATCAAGATTAAAACTAGTGACAGTGACTAGTAGCTGCTATTACTTGTGTCATGTTTATGGCGACAAATGGCAGCGGCCACCTCTCAGCCGGTGACTCGGAGGCAGGGGGACGACCACCCTCCGGGGAAGCGGGTTTGAGCCGCGCATTTCCGCTGGAGCGTCCTGGGGCCCTCGGTAAGGAATCCACGTCGCGATGTCTGCGCACTTTTAGGCGTTCCCTTGGGAGGTCGAGGTGACAATAACTGCGTGCAGCTTTGCGTTTGCGACTTCAGTCCGCACAGCGCGCTGGCGTAAGAGCCCTCCGTGTTTCTGCAGAATGATCTTCCCCGCAGCCTAAATGAAGGACGCCACTGGATTTGGAAACGCCGGCAGAATAGGAATAAGCCACGGTTTCTTCGCTTTTTCAGTTGATAAATGACAGAAAGTCTAATGCTGGCTCACAGTTTTGCATCATGGAGTCACTTATTCCGAGTATTTTTAGTCTTTTAAAATCCTGAAATAATCTCATTAGTTCTGTCTTATATTTTGGCATTCAGTACTCTGCAATAAATATTCAGAATAGGAGTGGCATGTACAGAGGACTGTAGCTCTCCCCCTCAGCACAAGGTTGCATTAAAAATTTGAAAAATCTTTGGTCTGGGTACCACCCATTTATCCTTTTATATATTAGTACTAGGTGCTTTCCAAAAATGTAATATTTTAAGAAGGATAAACTAAATGATTTTAGAACACTTTAAAGATTATTGAGTACTTTAAAGACTGAGTTTTGCAAAAATTTTAAAGTTGAACTGTGAAGGACCTTGTGTTGTGGGAGAGAAAGAAAGAGGGACACCCAGGGGGACCTGCAGGCCTGGCAGGGTCGTGGAAACCCGAAGAGCAGCCCGGCTCTGTGTGACCTGGCAGGGCCTCCTGCCTTCCTTCCAGTCTGAATTCTCTCCCTCTGCGCTCAGTGCCCAGGGCGCTGCAGTGGGTGCCTGGGCTCCTCCTGCCCCTCCTCCAGGTCCAGCTCAGTGACCTCCAGTCTCTCTGCAAAGGTGCCCACAATTCCTCGTCCTCGTCCTCTGAACTTCATGGCATCTGGTGTGCATCCTGGTTAGGGCACCTCGCAGCCTTCTGTGTTTGTTCTACTTCTCTTGCTGAGCAGCTTTCTTTCTTTTTTATTATTTTCTGGGTACCAGGAATCGAACTCAGGACCCTGTGCTTGCCAGGCAGGCCCTTGGGCCAGTGGGCTATGCTACCGGCTGCTAGAAGCAGTTAGCTTTCTGAGGACAGCGAGTCGACTCATCTTGGGTCCTGGGGCCTATAATAATAGTGTCTGATTTGTGCCAGAATGTTCTCGAGTGTCTAAGGGAAAGCAGACCCCAGTCATATTTGCATGCCATCTACTTGTGGCTTCCCTAATGGTAGGATGAAGGCGGGAAGGAGCAGGAAGCTGGGCCATTGCTGACAGTTTAGGGAAATCATCTGACATCTGGAAATAGGGGAAGGTTGTGGATGACTTCAGTCAGCGCAGCCCGCTAACGTGGCACCAAGGGGACGCTGAACGCTGTGGCCATGCTACCCAGCTGTCTTCTTTGTACAGTCTGCAAGTCCTAAGAAGGGGATGTGCATGTTTACATGACTCTGTGCACGCTTGTGCTGTGCCTTTCACTCTGCTCTTTGGTTTGCAAAGTCTTAAGTATTTACTATGTGGCCCCTAAAGCACAAGTTCACTGGTATCCAGGAGGCAGGAGCTACGGCTGACTCATGGCTGGCACTGACCACGACACACACATTTCACAGCTCTATGAAGTTAAGAGTTACTGCACAGGAAGCGCTCAGATCCTGGGCCTGGGCTTCCTGCGTTTGGCATCCCAGTCCTACGTCAGTATTCTCTTTTGGTCTTAGTTATGTGAAATCTCAGATTCCCTATCTTTCTACACTGTTTTTACTCTAGTGATTCATGGGTTAATTTTTAAAATAAAACTGGCATGCCCTCACTGTCTGTTCATGTGACATAGTTTTCATGTTTTGTAGGGTGACTCTTTGCACAAGTCGGGGAGATAGGAGAGGAGGGCAGGTGATTCTGGAGCTGAGGAACATGGAGGACTCTGGATGGGGCTGAGGCCTACATACCTCACGCTCGGGGCGCCCTCACTCTTGTCACGATTCCCCCCAAGAAGGTGGTGGGCAAGGGCAGAAGAGTGAGACACCCAGCAGCTCAGAATTGCTAGGCAGTGTTTTGGCCACCCTGCCAGGAAAAGGTTAAAATTGTAGGATGCCTTATTTCTTTTTTATTTTATTTTATTTTATTTTATTTTATTCTTTTTTATTTTTTTTTGGTGGAACTGGGGACTGAACTCAGGCCCTTGCCCTTGCCAGGGAAGAGCTTATTCTACTGAGCCATCTCCCTGGCCTGCCCTCTTTATTTTCAAGGGTAGAGCCTTGAGGTTCTCTCCCATAGACAAATCTAGAATTTCTTCTTGACAGCAAAAGGTGATAAAAATATAGGGCCCCTTAGCAAAAAAACCAACTTTATAGGGTTGGGGAGATAGCTCAGTAGAATAAGCACCTGCCTGGCAGGTGCAGACTCCTGAGTCCAGTCCCTGGTACCACACATGCACATGCACACGCACACGTACACACAGCAACAAAATATATGGCTAAGACTTACACTATTACAGTAAAAGACACATGACTATCAGTCCACCCTCAAAATATTCTACCTCTTTTGCAAATTCAAGGGGACCAAGAGATAAAGGGGAGGAACAGGAAGTGGAGGAAGAAGGGATATAAAAAGTATTAAGATGTGCTACGTATAAGTAGCAACTCTCTGCAGTGTATGCAATCATTATGCACTGCAAACAGATACTAATTAAAAATAAAAATTTAAAACCTGTTTCTAAAAAAAATCCTCCCACTTGCTTTGAACACACTTATTCCATTATTCTTGCTATATTATGAAGCAGTTCTGTTGTTGTTTTGTTTTTGCTTTTTTTTTTAAATCTTGCAGAAAATTTATTTCTGAGTCAGTAAGCCATAAAGCCAGGACAAAGCATTAGTTATGATTTATGAAAACAATTGTATTCCTGAGGCACAAAACATAGAACTATTGAAATTACCAGCTGGACAAAACTTTGAAGATTAACCAATCAATTGAGAGATGAAGTCTTGTACAACATACTGTTAATTTTGTTTCCTAATTCACTCTGCCAGTCTATTTCTTTTAACTGGTGAATTGAGTCCATTTACATTGATGCTTATAATTGAAATGTACTGACTTATGTTTGACATGTTATTTACCTGCTGTTGTACACCTCTTTTTCTCCTGTGTTTAATTGTTTGCCCTATTTGGTAGGTTCTTTCTGTTCTCATTCATGGAGTTGTGGTCATTTCGATTCCTCTCTAGAATATCTTTTAGTAGTCTGTGTAGGATTGGCTTTGTCGTCATGAAATTCTTTAGTTATTCTTTGTCATGGAAGTATTTCACTTTACCATTAAACTTGAGAGTTTTGCAGGGTATATCAGTCTGGGTTGGAATTTGTTTTCTTGCAAGACTTGTAGTACTTTGCTCCATGCTCTTCTTGACTTGATGGTTTGAGAAATCTGCCATTATTCTGATGAGCTTTGCTTTAAATGTGATCTGTTTCTTTTCTCTAGTGGCTTATAGTATATTGTTCCTGTGTGAATTTCTGAGATCTTGATTATTATATGTCTGAGTGTGGTTTTAATTGGGTTGATTTTATTTGGAGTTCTATATGCTTTGGTTACCTGAATGTCAGGTTGTTTCCCCATATTTGGGAAGTTTTCTGCTATTACTTCTGCCCATATTCTTCTTATATCATTTGTATTGATTCCTTCCTTCTCATTGATGCCTATTAGTCTCACACTGTTCATCTTTGCATTGTCTTGCAGATGTTGAATTTTTTTTTCCTGCCTCCTAGTTGTTTTTAACAGATCTTTTCTTACCTTTTCACTAGCTGAGCCAGTGTCTTCAAGATCTGAAACTCTGTCTTCACTTTCACTCAAATGGTTTTGCCAGCTTTTGATTGAGGCTTTAATTTCCTGCATATCTCTTTGAATCTGCTTCATGAATTCAATTTTTTTCCTATATTGTTCATTCAAAGATTCCATCATTTTTCTATTCTCCATTTTTTTATCAGTGTCTTCTTTAGAAGCACTTAGTACTTCTTGCATTATAGTTACCATTTCTTTTTTCTTTAGAAATTATTTCTGATCTGATATCCTCTATACCTTTCTGCAGTTGTTTCTTTACTTCAGTTGCTATTATTTCAGAGATTTCAGCTGTGTGATTCCCAATTTCTTCTGTGCTAGTGTCTTTTGCATTTGTTCTGGGTGGGCTCGGGGCCTGAGACTGAATTTTGCTCCTTCTCTTTGTCATTTTGTATAGCACTGTCCTCTGACCTTTGTTGTGGAGCTTTGGTGCAGTTATTACTTAGCACCAGGTCCGGATCTACCAAGTTCAAACTCATCCAGGTGGGTGTGGCTTGGTCTGGCTGCTGTGCTCCACTTCTTCCTGCTGCAGCCCTTGGAAGTGAACCCACTGAGCCACCCTGGCAAGACGTTCTGCTCCTGGATCTGCTGGGTGGGTCTTGCCTCTAGCTCCTCTGCAGGGAGTTCTGCCATGGTGTTTCACACAGGTCCTGTCTGATGGAGAAAGTTCCAAAAACATGCCTGGCCTGGGTGCTGGCTGAACTGAGGATCTGGAGGGCCCCAGGCAGTCCCACTGACAAGCCGGGCCTGGGTGCTGCTGGAATGAGGATCCAGCGGCCCCTGGGCAGCCCCACTCACGTACCTGGCCTGGGAAACTGTCAGAATGAGGATCCATAGAGCCCTGGCCTGTCCCACTCACACGCCGGGCCCGCTTTGGCTTTACAGGGCAGTATTTCACTATGTGGGGCAGGCTGGCCTTGAACTCATGGTGATCCTCCTGCCTCCCAAGTGCAGGGGTTATAGAGGTGCACCACCACACCTAGCTGTGAGGCAGTTCTGGGTATCTTTTCTTATGAATATTTTATAAAGTTTGATAAAAAATGTGACTGCTGCTGCCAGGTGCCGTGCAGTAGAGATGCAGCTCATAAAAACATCACAGTGTGTCCTCATCCACCTTATTCAGCTGTGTGGCACCTTGTGACCTCTGGCTCTGCCCCACAGTTAAGGTGATCACAGAAGAGAATGTTCTAGGTGGATTCAGGGCATCACAGCAGCCAGCCACAGTACAGCTGAAGACACTCTGGAAAGAGCATGCCAGAACTGCTCTGGAGAGTGGCCAGCATGAGGGAGAAGTGTATAAAGACGAGGGGGAGCATGTGGAGGGAGATGGGTGGCAGCATGCCCTTTCCTCTAATACCATTTGTTCTTAGTTAAATATTCACTGCATTTTCTATTGTATCTTGTACAGTATTTCCAACACTGGGTTTAAGCAAATTTCAAAACATTAAAACCTAAATCAGAGAGCTTCCTGTCTTTGATAAGATGAATTTCTGTCTCTCCCTCCTTCTTCCCTCTTTCCTTCCCTCCCTCCTTCCTACTTTATGAAATTTTCATGCATTAAAAATTTAGGTTTTCTCACTGTCCAGGGGCCTGGGAAGGGCTACAGTGTGGACCATGACCCTACTGTCAGGTCCTGGGTAGCCTTCCACCTGCACTTGCTAAACGTGTCCCTTGTGGATGCTGGATGGCCATTCGCTCATTCAGTACATGTCTCCTGGCTCCTCTGATGCCCCTGGCCTCAGCATTTCTGTTTCTCTAGCAGCTTTTCAGCTGGGCAGCCAGCGCTGAGCCAGCTCTGGAAGGCAGGTGGGTGATTCTCCAGGCTGGCCGGTGTGACGTGGCCTTACTGTTCCTCCACTAACGTACACATTGGCCGCGTGTGGGCTGGGGAGATGGCTCAGTAGAATAAGCGCTTGCCTGGCAAGTGCAAGGCCCTGAGTTCAATCCCTAGTACCAAACAAACAAACAAACAAACAAACCCAAATTGGCCACATAGCCCACAGTGCTCTAGGCAGCCTGGGGCCGGTCTAGAACTTGGCTTCAGCAAGGGCTGACCCTGCTGTCATCATCACCACCACCACCACCACCATCATCATCATCGTCCCTCTCTCTCTGTCGATACTGGGGATTGAACTCAGGACCTTGTGTTTGCCAGGCAGATGCTTATGCTGCCGAGCAGCACCATCTCATTTCTATGCCTGCTTAGAGGAAAAACTACATAGCAGAATTGTGTACAGGAAATTAGTGCAAATAATTTCAGCTTCAGCCTACACAGGAATAACTTTACATGCTATTAAATTTGTTTTTCAGATTGTTCTTGTGTATCTCCTACGTAGGTCACAAATTAGCTGTCAAGTAGAACCAGGTTGCTACGGAAGCTACTGACGTTTGGTGGCTACAGGGTGTCAGGCGCTGTGCTGAGGCGAATCCTCACTGCTGTGTGGTCTTCTTCAGCTGGGAAAAGCAGCAGGCAGCTGTTAGCACTCAGAGTAGGATCCCAAGGGCATTCCTGTGCTGTGCATCTTTCCAGCATCCACTCTGAGCTCCACTCTGAGCCTGCCAGAAGGCTGTGTCCACCTTCCCACTCCTCATATGGGGCAGCGCCTACTCCTGTCCTGCAGCGCACAGCCAGCTCTCTGCCCGGCAACTCCCTGTCTCTGGTTTGCTCCTGCCTGACCTGGTGGGAATGGGCAGGTTCCTGCTCCGGAGAAGTGAGTGGCTTGTGCTGTCACCTGCTCCAGTTTTCCAAGCTCTGCCCACACATGTCCTGTGTTCTTTATCAGCCAAGAGATTACTCCCTGGGGACCCTGGCTCAAGGATGCGCCACCCCCCCTCCCTGTGTTCCGGAGGCCTGGGCTTTTGGGGGTTCATCAGGCTGCTGGGCTGCTGGGCCTTCAGGGCTTTGGGCTCAGTGCCCGTAGGTGCTCTTTCTATTTAGTGATCCTGTTTTTTTTTTTTTTTTTTTTTTTTTTTTTTTTTTTTTTCGGAATCGGGGATTGAACTCAGGCCCTTGTGCTTGCCAGGCAAGTGCTTATTCTACTGAGCCATCTCCCCGGCCCTAAGTGATCCTGTTTATTAAAGCACAGAGACAATTTACTTCAAGTTGTTCAAAACACTGATCTGTCAAGGAGAAACGCTTCCTCCTGTGCCTTTTGGTCTGCATTTTGGCCCCAAGCCTTTCTTCTCTCTGCTTTCTTTGCTCCTGGCACAGAGCATTAGAAAGGTCTTAAAGATTCTTAATTCATCTCCAAACAGGAAGCTCCACTCTGAGCCTGCCTGAGCGAAGTGTTCGGCGGCTGGGACAGACTGTCTCCTCCTCCACTCCAGTGAATTAAAAATCAAAACCGAAAACAAACACAAAAGTATCCCCGCGGCTCTTAGAAAGCAAGTGCGAACCATTGGTGACAACAGCTCCCCTTTTGGCCTCAGCTTGCTTCAATGCCCCGAGCTCTGCTGCGTCCAACTGGCTTCCCATTTTTCACTTTGGGTGGGACCCTCTCCCCGAGATCCTCTCCAGGTCTCGCTCGGTCCTCCAAGACCCACGGAGCCAAGACGATCTTGGAGGGGCAGGGACCTTCTCTAAGTCTGAACTGCCATCCAGCTGCTTAGCTCCTCTTGCGGGCGCCGGGTCCCATCCCAAGTGGCAGGACAGGTCGCTGCTCTGTGGCTTTACCCGACTGGAAGGTTTCTGGGCCCGAACCGCGGGGTGCAGCTGAGTGCCAAGAACAGCTTTCTGACTCCTAGCAGAGTCACCTGAGCTTGGCTGGGGGCTACAATTAAGACATTTCTCAAGTGCAGCAACAGTTTTGGTCTGAAAGCAAATGGAAGCTTTGCGCTGTGAGGCAGAGGCCGGCTCTGCTCTGCTTTGATGCCGGACGCCTCAGCCTGCGTGCTGCAGCGCTGTCAGGCAGCACGACCTTGGACACCTAGTGCGGAGCTGCGCAAGGCGCAGCCTGAATGCCGTCTCTGTGACTTCACAGTTGAACAGTGTGCTCAGAAGCAAACCAAACTAAGCCAAAGCAAAATGAGCAAAAGGCTCCCATGTTCTTTGCCCGATTCGTTTACCTGGCTCCACGTTAAGGGAGAAGCTGTCTATTTCCAGATCCAGTTTCTGGGCGGCTGAGGAGCGCAGACCCTCCAAGACACCCTGAACGGCCTTGGTGAGGTTGTAGGGCACTGGCTTGGCGAACCTCACTTTGCTGTTGACGATTACGCTGCCGTTTCGGAAGCTGAGTATCTCCAGTTGCTTGAACCCTGTGAGATGGGATCGTAGGTATGGAGCCAGCTGAAAAATAAAGAAAACTGGTGGCTTTGCTGTTGTGGATCCTGCTCCCACTCACCTCTCACACTGTCTGGGCACACACTTCAGTTCCTTGTTGATTTGCTTTCTGTTTCTGGATTTAGGGTGAGGCCAGAACATCAGTCACCGGGGGTTGAACTCGGGACCTTGCCCTTGCCAGGCAGGTGCTTACGCTGCTGCGCTGTCTCCCCGGCCCTAGAATACCAGTATTCAGTGGCCTGCCTGCAGCACTGGGGTCTCTGTTTCCTTCTTTCTTAGTGGTGAGATGGAAGTGCAGAGTTTTCTTCTTGGTGAAATGTAAACATGGGTAAGTTTTAAGAGCCCAAGCCGATGCTATCATCAAGGCTTGACTGCCAGGTTTAGTTGTTAAAAGAAAAAAAGGTAAATAAACCCAGCTTCAGGCAAGCTCGGGAGCAGCCCCAGCAGGCATATTACAACCAGCTGACACCAGGCAGTGAGTGTCTGTTGCGCAGCAAGTGTTTCGTGGCCAACGCAGCATGGTGCTGGGGAAACTGCAGGGAACTGGCTGTGAGGGAAGTTGGATCCTGTCCTAAAACTGTCCCTAACTAGCCTGGTGCCCACCATGCTCTGCCTCAGTGCATCTGGGTTGGAAAGGACAACAGAAAGATATGTCTGAGGGATTCCCTTCCAGGGATGAGTCCTAGCCCCTAGTAGGCTGCACGCAGGTCCTCACCTCTCTTGTGAGCCACAGCCACCGCGGAGATCAGGTTCCAGAGATCAGAAGCTCAGTGGCGCCTGCCCTGCCCTGGCCCTCAGAGTGGGTCCCTCACGGTTGCGCCCGCCCTGCCAATCCTGAGAGGCTGCAGGCTCAGCGGGGTCCCCTGACTTGAGCCACGCCTGCTTCTCCTTTGCCCTTGTTTCTGTCCAGTAGGGCTTTGATGCTGATCTGGTCCTCCCTTAAGGGTCATTGTGAAAATAAAATCGCACTTCCAGAAGGTCTGAAGATGTCTTCAGCTTGCTGTGCCTGCTTTCGCTAAGTACTCTGAACACTGTCTTTGTGCCTTAGTGTTGATCTAAGGCTTCACCACCCCCCTCTCCTTGGTGTACAGCTGTTGGCTGCCCCTTCTTCCAAAGTGGCTCATTCTTCCCTCTGTATCTCCAATAGAATCTAAGCGTGGCCTCAGATTCCCTCGTGGACCAGGGCCTTCCTGTCCCTCAGCCTCTTCACATCCCTGTCTCACTTCCACATGGAAACAGCTTTGGCCGTGCCCATGAGAAAACACCACTGGGGCCAACTGAGCTGCAGGTGGGAGGAACATGGGCCTTGGGGTGAGTGACACTGCAGAGCAAGGACCTCATAACCAATACAAGTCATTGTCTTCTTGATCTCTTTACTATAGCAGTTAAGCATAATCCCAAATTATGAAGTGGGCTGGGTTCATTGGGCCTCTCTTACTTGAGATTGTCTGTGTGTGTGTGTGTGTGTGTGTGTGTGTGTGTGTATGTGTGTGTAACTGGCACAGATAATCTTACTTTAAAGCAAATGTTCACCCTAGAAGCTGGCTTGTGTACAGATTGTCATTTGTGTCTTGATTTAGCTTGTATGACGCCAACAGTTCCCTCTTTGTTGCCAGTGACTCTGTGACCTGTGTATCACACGCTGTGAAGCTTACATGATGACACAGAGGTATCCTAGCTCAGCATTTCTTATTCTGTGTCTGTTTCTTATCGTGCTTATAGAAGTAAATGCACATGTGGTTGGTGTTGATCAGCAAAGACAGGGGCCAGCACAGCTGCTTTCCTGCTCTCGGTCAGGGACCAGGACTACAAGGGGAGCCTGTGCCTGGGGCTTGGGTGGAGCAGCTCTGGCTCAGCGTCCCTCAGCAGATGGCAATGCCCGGGAAAAGCTGACCCATGCCTGTCGACTCCACACTCAGTACTGGCGTGGTTATGGATCATTCCTGGTAGAATAATTTAGGAGGCACTGCAATGACCGTAAGGATATGTTTGTTTCCCTGGGGACAGTGGCAACATCTCCCCTGAGTGTCCATCACAGAACTCACCTTCGTGACTGGGTCTGAGTCCATCTCAGAACGACAGCTGAATGCCTTCAGCTGCAGCTATCCGAGCTTGTTCTCAGTGTGCACTGCCCAGTGTACAGAAATGAAAGGGAAGAAAGAGACGCAGGACAGCTGGAAACTGTAAGCACTGCTCACTCACCAGCTGCGTGAACCGCTGCTCCAGAGCTTGGTACTCCAGAGAGCTCTTGTTGAACAGGTCATCAGAGAAGGGCATGTTGGCGACACGAAGGCTGAAGAACACGACCAGCTCCTGGCCCTTGGTGGCAACGGTCTTAGAGCTCATGGTGACATAGCGTGAAGCAGGGACAGGAGTGGCTCTCTCCAGCAAGCGATCCGGGGCAGAAACAGATCCACTCAGTCCCAGGTCTTCCAACAAGGTAGGAGTGTTAGACTCATCCACTCTACCTTGGTCACCGATCACATCTTGACCGTCTGTACTCAACCTGCTGTCATCCAAAGACACAGGGAAAGGTGTAATTTCTAGGGGCAGCTCATGGGTGGCAGAATGGCCTCTAGTAGGGATGCTGACTGCTGGGGCTAGTCCTCTCTGGTCAGTGGACGTCATGTCCTTGGTGCTTTGGTCAGTCAGGGAGAAGGTGCTTGATGTGGTAGAGAACGGTGGAGGTCCTGACAGGGAGGCAGAAGCCCCTGCGGGTGGAGACCAGGGACTGGCAGTGGAGGAAGCACCTGTGATTGGTTTCATTATGTCCAAGTGGTCCCAAAGAAGAGAAAAGAAAAAAGATTTAAAGTTAGGCTTAACTTTCATAAAAAGGTATGATATTTACATTGATCATTTCAATGCTAGTTTTTTAAAAAGAGAAGTTGAAGGACGATATAGAAAGGGCAGGCAATGGCATAATCAAAACTAGGCAGGCCAAGGGTGAGGCTCTGCCTAGTGACACGGGACTAAAAAGGTGCTTAGAATTTCTAGACTCAGGCAGTGCAACTGTGGATGAGGGGACGCAAACTGACAAGTCGCCACCAGCGTAGGGTTAGGTCCGCGCCACGCTGGCACTGACGTAGACTGCACTCCTGCTGCCCTCTGCAAGTTCCAGCCTGCACAGCCTGGCCCCGAACTGTCAGCAATACAGACACGCATTTCACCCAACTGGAGCTTTTGGACCACATTTGGTCATTGTACCACTTGAGATTTAATTTTGCTCTTTCAAAACTGGCTAGCTAGTGAGCAGCCTGCCTGTTTGCTAAATGGTATGCGTGTGAACATACCAACATCACATGGAATTTGAACTTCATACTGAGACCATATAACTTGCTAAATATTTGATGCTATTTAACACGCTTGCCACTGTTACAGTAGCATGCCGGTAATTTTTAACCACAGCTTTGCACTGCTCTCTTGGCCCAGTACACACTGAACTACTGAAGTGTACTCCATTTCTGGTATAAAATTAAAATCAGTAAGTATTCACCAGCAAGAAATGGTTATAGGAAAATTTGTGTTAGAGATCGATTGCTGGATTATGAAGATACTCCAGTAATTTTACATTTCAGAGCTGCTGACAGTGTTTCAGGCACCAGGCGAGCACAACAGCAGCTTTCTGCGATCCCTTCAGCGGCATCTTGGCACATACGTGGGAGCGCTTTGCTGAGGCCCAGATGCTAAGCGTGATGAATGGGCTGTCTGGATGCAGATGCGCTCTTCGGATTTGCAGTTGGCTAATTTACTACTGTGCAGTCACCAGAGCTGAAACTGCAAGTGATAAACAGCTGAAAGGTAGAATCACATTAGTTTTATTACTTTTGAAAATAAAACCTGGCATCAGTGATTACGCCCAGATTTCAGAGAAGGACCTTCTTTTTCTTTTCCCTGAGAGCGCCCCGGAGTGTGTGAGCGGGCTCCATCGGACCTTCTGGAGCAGTGTTTCCTACCCTGCAAGTGTCTCCGCGTGTGCACTAACAGTCTTCTCAAGTCTCCTTTGGTCCTTGGACCCAGGTGTCTCTCGGCAGCTTGAAGCGTGATGGCATACTGGGGGACGGGGCCCTAGTGGGGTACCTGGGTCATGCAAGTGGAATCCCGTGAAGGCTTGGGGCTTGACAGCCTTAAAACAGGGTCCATGGGCGACGTCTCCCCTCTTTTTGCCACATTTTGGACATGTTCTCCTCGGAAGCCAAGTCTGCCAGCCCACTGATCCTGGACTTACAAGTGTCTGTTTCACCATGTCATGGCAGACTGAGCTGAGGCACCGCGGCGGGTCTGGAGCGAGTGACTTTAGGGCACGTGTGGCATCTGTGGTTTGAGTCAGTGTCTGTGCCCTGGAAATGCATTTGATCCTGGCACCTGCAGTGGATCCGCGCACTCTACGGAGGATGAGGGTAGGGGAAGCTGAGGCGGGGCCAGGGTGGAGGTCTGCATCATGCCCCCGCCCAGGGTCCCATCACATCTTTCTCTTTGGGTAGAATTTACTCAGCTTGAAACAGGCCGCCCCATTACAGCACCAGCCAGTGAATTTCTGGCCTCCTTCCTTTGTGGCACCATATTATTAACAAGCTCTCATATTCACAGCAAACGGGACCACGTTGTCTCCCTGCTATACCACAGTTGTCTACTTAAAGATACTGCACAGATGTCACTTGGAAAATATGTGTGCTCAAAGTTAATTCCATCTATGGGAATTCAAATTTAACTGGATAGCTTGTATTTTTCTTTGCTGAGTCTAGTAGCCCTATTTAAGTGTAATTGTAAAGGACTTTTCTTTTTCTTGTCTTTCTCTTTTCTGTTCTTTTCTTCTTTTTGGCTTAAGATTGAAGCCACCAAGGCAATAGTCAATTTCTTTGGGAGAAAATTGTTCATTTAAACTGCACTACCATTTATAACAATGTATATTATAAATAATATGTATTCAACAAATTCTTTTTTTAAATGTATTTGGTACAGGGTCTCACTATGCAGCTTGGACTCCTAGTGATCCTCCTGCTTTCAGCCTCCCGGTGCTGGGATTGCAATAGGCCAGCCCCAGCATGGCATGTGGTGCAGGGGATAGAGTATTCACTAATTCTTACATAGAAATTAGTAACAACAGTGACACAGGCCAATCAATGTTAACGTTTACACATGGCAACAGGTAAGTCAAACACTGAGAAGCCAAGGACATTTATTTTATCCTGAAAATGAAAAGTAGACAGCACAGGAGGGTGCTGGGCGGCCGTGAGGTGTGGGGCGTGCCTGTGTGTGCGAGCGTGTGCATGTGCGTGGCGAGCGCTCACTGCCAGCCTGGCGCCATTCTTGTGGCATCTTCAGGGGAGAGCTGCCCCAAGCCAGGGCCACAGCTGTCCAGCGCAATCCAAGGTGGGAGAACTTGGGCCCAGCTGAAGCCCAATGTGAAATAAGCCAGCAATAGATGCAGAGGGGCACAGCGTGTGTTGGGGGCACCTGCCGAAGTCCTGATAGTGGCCTGGGGTGGGCAGGGAGTGGAGGAGATTGGCAGAGGTCACCGATGTACAGGAGCCACCAACATCTGGAAAAAGATTCCACGCTCTCCTTAGGTCTTCAGGTGGCATGGCCAGCAGGCTCTTAACTTTATATCAAGCAAATTCGCTCTTATTTATCATAACAGGCTACTATTTTGGTATCTCATAGAGATAGTCAGTGTTTATTATTAACTAACAACTCAGTGAGTGGATCCTGATGCCCTGTTACATGCAGGCATCATCCCAGGTGCTGAGATGCATCGGAACAGTACAAAGTTTCTGGCTGCCTAGAGCTTATTGTTTAGTATGGAAGGCAAGAAACCCGCCCAGTGAGCGAAGGAAAGTGCACAGTGGGCCAGGTGGCGACAAGCGCTGGTGAAACGAGGAGGTGCCAGGGCATGGCCTGTGGTTCTGTGGGGCGCAGACCTTGGATGATTTGAGCACAGACCCGAAGGAGCCGAGGACGAGAAGCCAAAGCAAGACGGTCGGCTGCAGCCACGTTCCGGGGACCAGGTGAGGGCTGGCGCGAGCTGGGTGGGGTTTGGTACTATAAGCATGTGCAGCTCTGTGGCCAAAGATGTTTGCAAATGCACAGGGTCTCAAAACACTTTCCCCGTCGGCATCTTTGCCTATGGTGTGTTTTCCTAAAATTTGGCCACACACACACACACACACACACACACGACAATGAGATGGGAATCCTAAAAATTTTACGGAGAGCTCCAGCAAGATGGTGTAGCTATCTGTCCCAGGAATGAGAGAAGCCAGGTGAGTCTGCATTTGTCTCAAGAGACAAACATAGGAGGTGCTGTGTCACCATTTCTTCTGGCCCTGCACTGATTTAAGGTATACTTTCTGGCTTCACTAAGGTGTTGCTGACAAACAAAATTTGTGCACCAATTTTTTTTTAACATGACAAAACTCCTAGAGGATGCACTCCACAGACCTCAGACATAAACTCAGGACAGCGGAATCAGGGCTTACACCCCAGGAGGAAGGCAGGGAAACCCTGCAACTGTCAGCAGAGAGGACGGAATGACAGCTGTGCAGAGAGGTGGGGAGGTCCTGAAACAGAGCTGACGTTTCCCAGTGCAAAAAGTATAGAGAAATCGCAGAAGAAAGTTTTGGGAGAAATAGCAACCAATACAAAGAAAACCGAGGAAGAAACCAAAGGAAGACCTTCACTCCGGGAAAACGAAGGGAAACCGCACATAGAGCACCTGTGAATATAGAATCTTAACCCTAAATAACTGCGAGAACACTACATTGAGAGGATTGAGGGGAGGCGACGAGGATAGCATTGGGAGAAATTTCAGCTCTTATCTACGGTAATAGATGGTCAATATGTGTTGTATAAAACTGGTATTTTCTTAAAACAGAATGAGCATGTGCTAAGAGAAACAGCCAAGTTAAGAGCAACTGTTTTTGGTAGTAGGACTGCAGGGCAGGAGAGTGGGACATGATGGAAGCCTTTTCTATTCCTCAGAGCACTTTGCTATGTGTTTCACTTTAGAAAGTTTAACTTTCCCTTTGGAGATCATTGGAGACTTGAAGGCAGTTCTAAGACAATACAGGGAGTGACCTCAGTAAAAAGTGCAGAGTAGGAAGCCCCAAGGGTAGCCTCCCTCCTTCCTCAGAGGCAACAAAAAGCTGATGAACATGTCGCTAATCCTCTGGAAACTACTAGAAAATGTGTGGCAATCAGGGATGCTTAACTAAGAAAATGGGCTGAACTTGGGAAGCATGGTGAACCTCGGGTGTTCTTTCCTCTGTATATCTAACCCCTTGGGCGCTCTCAGGTCAGGAGTCTTGAAGGTAGCCACTCATCTCCTAGGCGCTAGGACCACAGGGCGTGGAGCAGACGCAGTCCCAGGGAACTTGCATTATTTATCTTGGCGTCTCTTCCCTGCTTGATGGGTTCCCAGAAGACAAGCACACACAGTTGCCTGCCTGACTGTCCCAGCAGCAACATGCCTGAGGCTGGAGCGGCCCCCAGGGGGATCTGGAGAAGCCACAGGCCAGTGCATTCCTGGCTGTGTGGGAGGTAAACAACAGAAGAAATAGAAAGTCTTCTGAGGAGAGAGTGCCTTCCAGACCTCCGCCCTTCCTGGGAGGATGGTAACCCTCCTGCCAGGGCTATGGCACGGCCAGGAAGCGCTCCCCTCTTGGCTTGGAGTTTCTGCAAGAGCAGGCAGCAAGCCCTCATGCATGGAGGTGTGTGATGGCCCCAGGATGTCCTGCAGGGTGGACAGCTTCTGGAGTCACACTTGTGCAGAGGGGTACATTATTGGAGCATACAGAAACCTGCTAGGTAACAGTGATAAAACAGGGACTTTTATCTCAATAGAGAAGAAAAAATTATACGTGGAGTTCTCTGGGCGCCTCCTCTGATTTCCCTAATGTCAACATCCCGCAGAGCTGCTTGTAGTATCAACCAGAGAGACACTTGAGATCCAGGCACAGAAAGGTCCCATCCTGAAGCCCTTTTATAGTTGGCCCGAATCCCTCCACCCCATCCCTTCTTAACATCTCGAGACCATCAGCATTTCCACTTGTATAATCTGGCCGATTCCAAAGTGCTGTACCAGTGGACCAGTATGTAACTGGCTTTGTCCCTCAGCACAGCCCCCTGCAGATTCATGCACATTGTTACACATATCAATAATTTGTTCCTTTATGTTGCGGAGTAGCATTTATGAGACAGATCCGTCTCGATGGTTTGGCCACTCACCCACAGGAAGACACCTGGGTTGGTTCTAGCTTTTGGCTATCACGAGTACAGCTGCCACGAATATTCATGCATCAGCTTCGCTGTGCAGTTTGTTTATAATCAAGTTTCTTTATAACAAGTGCCTGTAACTGTAGCAGCTTGTAGATAGCTGCGTATTTGAGCCTTGAAGGGCGTGCAGAGCTGCTGAGCCGTGGATCTCTGCCACTACGTATGCCCAGCACCTGCATGATCAGGCTCCCCTGTCCGCTCCGGCATCTGGTGCTGGTGCTGATTTTCACTTTGACGACACTGAACATCTCCGTGTGCCTATGTGCCGTCGCTGCGTCCCACTTGGCAAAGTGTCCCTCTGAACTTTTGCTCATTTTTAACTGGATATATGTTTTAACTATTGAGTTTTGAGAGCTTGTATGTTTTCAAGCTACTTGTCCTCATCAGAGATGGGATTTACACGTTTTCTCTCAGTTCGTGGTTTTAATTCTTGTCCTCCTTACGGGGTCTTTGGCAGAGCCCATGTTTCTCCAAGACCTTCCAGAAGGAAAGCCTGCAGGCTGCGCATACTGTTCAAAACAGTCAGTGCTTTGTTCCAACTCAAATGTACAGAAAAGTAAAAGGAAAATAATTTCTAATAATACAGATTTCAAAAGGCATTGCCATGCTCTAAGTACACAATAAAATAGTGCTTATATTTACATATGAAATTTAGCATCACTGGATTCCATAGCTATCTAGGCAGACTGACTCAGATGTTTATTTGGCAACATAAATATCACTGTCCTAACAGAAGTGAATTTCTGAAATACTGGTTAAAGTTCAAACAAAACTAAATACAGTATTCCTTTAATTTAATTGTTAATTGTATTCCTCAAAATTCAAATTTAATAAGAATTCTGCAGAATACACCTGTGTACTATACTTGTTTTAAAAAAGAGTATCAGAAAATATGTAACAGGTTTAGGTGTCTCATCTAGCCTTCCGGGTTATCTGCCTTATAGCGACCTGTGCTGCTCGTTGTCCTTGCAGCTTCTTAGAGAATACTTGTTGTAATACAAGTTACTCTGGCCCACAGAGACACAACAGGTTTTCAGCAGATGGTGTATAGTTTATTATTTTCTTTAGCTATTGGCCAGTTTTGTGCCTATTCCCTTGTTTCTTTTTCTTTTTTTGTCTGGTGTACAGGGTCTCACTGTGTAGACTGGACTTGTAGTGATCCTCCTATTTACAGCCTCCCAAGTGCTGGGATTACAGGTCGCAGTCAGTTCTCAGCATGCCCCAGGAGTGGAGCTGGCATGGCAGGCCCGTGGATTGAACTCCTGGCCTCTTCATCTGCCTGAGCAGACACTTTAATCTGCTGAGCTATTTGGCCGGCCCTTATTCCCTTATTTCTGATTGATTATTAGATGTTATTTGAATTCTCCTTTGAACTGGCTATAACATCTTATTTATCCCCTCATTAATTAATTTTTAAATGAAACATTTTTCATGTTCATTTTATTGTATCAGTGTGATATCAATGACTAATTAAAGGCATTAGAAGAAAAATTAAAAGCTAAGATGAAAACACACATGTCAAGGTTCATGGGATATAGTATAAGGAGTTCTAAGCGGAAATGAATGGCAATAAATTTATATATCAGAAGAACATTTTCAAATAAACAACCTAAAGGCTGCTGACATAGCTCAGTAGCATAGGTGCGTCTCTGGTAAGCACAAAGTCCTGAGTTCAATCCCTGGCACCAAGAAAAAACAAAAAGAAATAACAAATAAACAACCTAAGAATATGCCGAAAGACTCAGAAAAGCAAGAATGTGCCAAATCCAAAGTTCATAGCGGGAAGCAGATAATAAAGGCTAGATGAGACACCTAAGCCTGTTACATATTTTCTGATACTCCTTTTTAATACAAGTATAATACACAGATGTATTTTGCAGAATTCTTATTAAATTTGAATTTTGAGGAATACAATTAACAATTAAAATAAAGGAATACTGTATTTAGTTTTGTTTGAACTTTAACCAGTATTTCAGAAGCATAAATAAAATTGAAACAAAAAACACAGAACATCAAAAAACAACAGAGTTAGTTCTTTTGAAAACATAAAATGGGCAAAACTTTAGCTATAATGTCAAATAAAAGTGAGAAAACCCAAATTAACAAAATTAGAGATGATAAAGAAACTTGCAAGTGATGCCGTGGAAATACAAGGGTCTGAAATTGTTATGTGAACAGGTACAGGCTGAAATGTTGGAGAACCTGGAAGAAATAGTTGCGTTCCTGGACAGTGAAACATACTGAGTTTGAGTAGAGATAACATAGATAATGTAAAGAGTTCAATCAGCACTGAGATTAAAGTAGTCAAGCCTTAGTACTGGTTAGTTTTCCTGTCTCTAGGGCAGCATACCTGGTGGCCGCACTCTAGGGCAAGAGAGGCTGGTTTTGGCTTATGGTTCCAGAGGTCGTAGCCCTCAGCTGCCTGGCAGAAGCATCATTACAGAAACAGTGGCAGGAAGAAAGCTGCTTCCTTTGTGGTGACTCAGCGAGAATAGGGGCAAGCCCAGGAGGAAGGGGCCCTGGAGAACCACAGTCCCCGCAGCCGTGCTCTGTTGACCCATGTCCTCCAGCTATGTCCCCACCCCTCACACCCAGTTTGCCTTCAGCGTCCACCTGTGCACTGGGACCTCACAATCTGTCACCCCTCCAGCAGTCTCCTCATCTAGTCAAGTTGACCATGAAGATTAGCCATCACACTTCCCATGGAAAGAGGTTCAGGCTCTGATGACTTTACAGCCAAATTCTACAGAACAGTTGGGAAAAAACTAATTGCAATTCTTCCTAAACTATTCCAAAAATGGAAAAGAAAGGAACTGTATCAAAACCTTTTAGAAGTCATGCATTATCCTGATGCCAAAAACAGATGAAGACACAGCGAGAAGTCTAACAGACCAGTATCTGATACACATACATGCTGAAGTTTCAGCCACATGCAATGCTAGCAAGCAGAAGTCAGAAGCACACACCCAGTGGTCAAGGGGGTTCATTTCACGGCTGCAAGGACAGCTTAACATCCACACAACATGGAATGTGGTGTCCTATGTCAACAGAAGGAAGAGTAGAATCTTACGATCCTCCCAGTAGCTGCAGAGAAGGTGTGTGGTGAGATTCCACACTTTTGTGGCAGAACCTCTCAATATGTTAGCTATGGAAAGAACACACCTCAAAATTCTGAAAGCTCCATTTGAAAACTTCATGGCCAATATTATACTGAACAGGACAGAGATGAAGCATTTCCTTTAAGATCCAACAAGACAAGGCTGTTAATTTTCACCATTCTTATTAGTTAAAGTTAGGGGTCTTAGCAAGAATAATTGGGCAAAAGAAATTTGGTAAAGAAAAAAAAAGAGCATCAAAATTGGGAGGGTGGAATTCAAATATTTCATGCTTGCAGCTGATATAATTTTATACATATAAAAACCTACCTTTCTTGCAAGCTAGCAGGTGAAAAAAACTGAGAAGCCAGACACTAAAGAGAAGAAACCCAAAACCAAGAAGGCTTCTGTCATTGGTACTGGTAAAAAGGGTAAGGTGAAGGCAAAAAAGTCTAAGAAGAGGCAGCCCCACTGCAGCCAAAATCCTGTCCTGGTTAGAGGAATTGGTAGATACTCAAGATCTGCTATGTATTCCAGAAAGGCTTTGTACAAGAGAGAAAGTACACATTTAGCTGCTAAATCAAAGGTTGAGAAGAAAAAGAAGGAGGAAGTTCTTGCTACAATCATAAAACCAGTTGGTGGAGACAAGAATGGAGATACCCAGGTGGTTAAGCTTCAAAAAATGCCTAGATACTGCCCTACTGAAGATGTGCCCTGAAAGATCTTGAGCCGCGGCAAGAAACCGTTCAGTCAGCGCATGAGGAAGTTTTGAGCTAGCATCACTCCCTGCACCATCTTGATCTTCCTCACCAGGCATCACAGAGGAAAGAGAGTGGTCTTCCTGACACAGTTGGCCAATGGCTGCTACTTGTGACTGG
Source organism: Octodon degus (assembly GCF_000260255.1). NCBI lineage: Eukaryota > Metazoa > Chordata > Mammalia > Rodentia > Octodontidae > Octodon > Octodon degus. Next base: position 4,248,439 of record NW_004524637.1, read on the forward strand.
ACCTCTTAGCCTTAATTGTGTTTCTCTATAAAGAGCATACCAGAAATTTGTCATTGCCACCTCTACAAAAATTGACATCAGCAAAGTGAAAGTCCCCAAATACCTCACTGATGCTTCCTTCAAGAAGAAGAAGCAGCGGAAGCCCAGACACCAGGAGGGTGAGATCTTCGACACCAACAAAGAGAGACACCATATTTCAGAGCAGTGCAAGGTGGATCAGAAAGCGGTGGGCTCACAGATTTCAGCAAAAATCAAAACCGTTCCTCAGCTCTAAGGCTACATGTGATTTGTTTTTGCTCTGACAAATGAAATCTATCATAAATTAGTGTTCTAAATTTCTTACTAAGAACCTAATTAAATAACTGATACATTTAAAAAATAAATAAAAACCTAAATATTCCATCAAGAAGATCTTAGAACTAATAAATGGATCTGGCAAGCTTTCAGCACACAAAAATCACCATACAAAAATACAGTAGCATTTTATGCACCAATAATAAACTTTCTAAAAAAATCAGAAGGTAATCATATTCAGAATAGCTATAAAAAGTTAAAATATTTAGTAATAATTTTAACTAAAGAAGTGAAATATCTCTACAATAAAAATTATATAACATCAATGAAATAAATTATAGGCACAAAATGAGTAAGGTCATGGATCAGAATAATCATCCTACCCTGTAATGGCAAGCAGAATCACAGAAATGACACCCAGGACTTGGAGGCAGATTTGCTTACGTAGATGGGCACTGATTGGGAGTGTTCTTGGAATGCCAGGCCCTGCGTTCTGGTGGCCTAGGAGTTTTATAAGTTCACAAGCGGGAGGTATGAAGTGCGTTGAGTTGTGCTCTCCTTTACAGGGTCAGGTTGTAACCACAAAACCCTGAAGCAATTACAGAGCTAGGCAGCTTCAAAAGAATGAAGTTTTAAAAAGAACAATGTCTCTTATCACCTAAAGCAATCTACCAATTTAAACAATTCCTGTGAAAATCCAATGACATTTTTCACGGAAAGAGAAAAAAGCCCTAAGGTTCACACAGAACCATGGAAGACTCAGGATAGCCAAAGTGACCCCGAACAACAAGCACAACAGCAAGTAACATGTGAAAGAATCATAAACCTGACTTCAGAATGTACTAGGAAGTTATATTGGTAACCAAAGCAGCATGGTGCCAGAGTATAAATGGACACCTAGACAAATGAAACGAAACAGCACCCAGAGATGACTCCACAGGCACTCCCAACTGATTTTTGACCAAGGCACCAAGAACATGCATTAGAGAAAAGAAAATATATTCATTTAATGTATATACACTTATACCTTATACATGAAAACTATCTATGCATATATAAAGCTTTATTTTTCTGCAGAATAATGAAACTAGATTCTATCTCTCACCACAGATAAAACCAACTCAAAATGGACCAAAGACCTAAATGGAAGACCTGAAGTGATAAAATTCCTATAAGAAAATAAGGAAAATGTTTCAAGAAATTGATGTAGGCAAAGATTTTTGAATAGGACACCAAGGTACAAAATGGGAGATAATTTGTAAATTACTCATCTGACAAAGGATTAATATCCAGAAACTAAAAGGAATTAAAAAACAACACCCCTTCAAATAATCCAATCAAGAAATGGGCTAAAGACCTGGATAGGCATTTCTCAAACAAAGGCATATAGTCAACCAGTACACTATGGTATATGAAAAATTGTTAATACTATTAATTATCAAGAAATGAAAATCAAACACCATGAGTTATCATCTTACCCCATTTAAAATTGCTATTAGCAAAGAGAAAATGTTGGCATGCATGTAGGGAAGGGAGAATTCCTGTATATTGTTGGTGGGAATCTGCCTTAGTACAGCAATTATGAAAAATAACATAGAGATTCCTAAAACGACCCCGAGTAGAAATACAACACGACCCAGAAAGTTCACTACAGCTATACAGCCGGAGAAGCGAAATCACTGCATGAGGAGTCCGAGCTCTCCTGCGTTTATGGCAGCGTTATTCACAATAGCCCAAATCTGGAATCAACCAAGGTGGATGGATGGATATTACTGAGTACTATTCGACCATAAAAGGATGAAACCCTGGCATTTACAGCACTGAGATGGAATTGGAGGTCGTTCAGCAAAATAAACCAGAAGCAAATACCATGTGGCCTCATCTATTCGTGAAAACTAAAACACGGATCTCAAAGATGGAGGAACTGGGAATGGTGCCGGGGACACAGATAGGAACAACAAAATAGCAACAGACAGGAGGGACTAGTCTGTTGTCCATAGCGCTGCAGTGTAACTACATGTTACCAGAATTCATGATTTATTGTGACACTAGTAGAAGAATCAGAAGGCTCTCTGTGCATAGTCAGGACTGTTGGAGGAGTGGAAGCACTTGATGTCCTTACTGGAGACCGCTGCACATTCCATACATGGTTGGAATTACTGTGGGGTAAACCATAGAGATGTACAAACACTGTATCTCGGAGAAGAATATGGAACTCTTTGTCGGAATAGATGCTCTGTGCAGTGCTGTCCCGCACGTCACGGAATGACTCCTGTCACTGTCTTAGCAGTGCTCTCCTGGACTGGGGTGCAGCTCTGGCAGAGGGCACTTGCCTGTGCACAAGGCCTTGGGCACCAACTCCATCACCCTCATTCTAGCACAGTGGTGTCCCACGCCCCAAATCACAAGGTACAGTGTATGGGAAAGTGTCACCTCCGCTGAGAACTGCTGCTGAAAATACTTTGTTGCGCTCCATCAGGAAATAGCCATGTTAAAAAATGCTTCCATCCATTCTTTTTAGTTTTTCTCACTGTTCTCAGGGAAGGGAAGGGCCCCCTGTGAAGAGCCATGCTGCCTGGTGTGACTCAGACGAGGCGTGCTGTCCACGTCGCTCCTGAGTCCTGTGAGTCCTGCAGCAAGCTCTTGTGTTTGTCCACGTCAAGCCCACCTCACTTGACAGGCACGTCTCGTTGTGGGCAGTCTCTGTGCTGCTATTACCTGCATAAATGCCACCCCGCCTCAGCTGTCTGGTGCATTTTGTTTTGCTCTGAGCTCCACCTGTCCAATTACATGCATATGTGTTTTTGTTTTGATTAAAACTTTAAAAATTTGAACACGTTTGCAGTAGAGAGTAAGTTTCCACCCTTTGCGTGGTACAGGACGTCTCACTCCTTCCTTCCTTCTTCACCTTCCTTCCCTCCCTCATCCCTTCATCTCTTACTCCTCTTTTCAGAAAGGCCTGTCTCTCTACTTCTTGTCCTCTTTTATGTGGCTCTTTGCTTACAATCCGGGTTCCTCCTAGAAGAAAAGCCCTGCCTCATGCAAACTTGTGTGTCTGACTTCTTCCACTTGACACGATGGTTTCAAGGTGCGTTCTTCATGCATTGCTAGCCAGTCAGGACACGCGGGGGCCTCAGGAGGAGGAGAAGTGATGACGGCCTCGCCAGCCGATGGGCCCCCATGGCAAGCCAGACCTGTCCTCCTGCTGTAGGAACACAGTGAAGAGTGAACACAAACGTGAAACAGACAAGCGAGGCCTAATGCATGCGGTCATTTGCATTCTGAAGAAACTCAAGCTGTGATCATTTCTGAAAATCGAACATCCGTGCTGGAGGTTCTGGTCTGGCTTCTAGAGAGTCTTTCCGAAGAATGACCTTCAGCAGTTTAGACTGTGAACTGCCAGTGTCAGAGTAAGAACCACCTTTAAGATAATGCCAACAGATCGAGGAATGTTTAGAGCTCAGCCTTGTTTGGGATTTCCTGCACCTGCGAGAGGGTACTTCATCTGGAAGAGCGGTCACTGAAGCAGCGCTGCTGGCATCTGTTCTCTTCCCGCCACTGTTTGCATTCCATTGCTTCCTCTTCTCCAGTTTTTTGGAAATTTGTGACCAGGTTCATCCTACTTGCGCATTTTGACTCTCCTTGTGTGCTGTGGGCCCTGGAATAGAGATTTCTCAAAAAGTTAAAAAAAAAAAAAAAAAGATAATGCCAACAACTGATACAAAGTTTGAAAGCTGTTTACTCCACGAAAGATTTTCACCAGCACATCATGAAAACACTGAAGTTATGTTCAATGGGTGTTTTCTTACATGAAACAAATATCCAACAGTTTAGATGGACCTAAAGTTGATTTAAAAGTCAAAGATACATTTTACAGGATGCTTTTAGAATTTTTTTGTTGAGATTTTTTTCTTCCAGTAAATGAAAGAGATGGAGTATGGGTAGGCATTCCGGAAGAGAATGCATTTACTTTTGCGAGGGTGGGAAGTTACGAAACTGTAAGCGAATCCAGCCTACAGTAGAATCTCTCTCGGGCTCTGCTTGGAAGTGCCTGTGGTGGGAACACGCCACCTGCAGCGCAAGCCCTAATCTGCTTGGCAGTGCTTTGCATAGGACATTTAGCGATGCGGCCATGAGGACTTAGCTGGGGACGAAGCCTCGTGACCAGGAGCACGCCAGTTCTGCTCCGGTGGTCAGCGCCAGGTTCCTGGAGCAGGCGTAACAGCGAGCTGAGGGTCTGAGCACATCCCAGACACACCTGGAATAAAGCGCGTTCTTCTCGGATTGCACCCTGATGTCCTGAGAGTTAAAGGAGTTTAATTCATGTCAGAAAAACTGTGAAAAAAACCCAAGATGAATTTAAAAGAGTACGGACAGTCTTGTTAGTGGAATGCGGAGCACCATGGAGCAGGCCTTTGGGGTTATCCGATTCTGGAGGATGCTGCGGTTTCCACTTCCTCTGACTGGAATAACTTACAAACACAGGAGCTGTAGAGAATGACTTACGGACTAATTCCATTCCAGAGAGATGAAAGTGAATTTTACCCTATGAAGATATTTTATTGCTCAGTGGATTCTGACTAGCTTTGCAAATTTTTATCATCATTCCTGATTTCTTATATCGAGACTTGGCAAACTTTTTGGAAAAGGAGCAAATAGTAAATATTTTAAGCTGTATTGGCTTAAAATTACCACTATTACCACTATTCAAGCTTGCTGTTGCAGCTCTGTGGGAGCCACAGACTACATGTAAATGGATGTGACTATATTCAATAAAACTTTACCAATGGCCACTAAAATATAATTTTTTTTGAATACTGGGAATCAAACTTGGGACCCCATGCTTGCCAGGCAGGCGTTGTGCCTCTGAGCTATATCCCTGGCTCATAACTATAATTTTAACATGTCAGGAAATGTACTATTTTGATCTTTTCCAATTATACAGAAGTATTTTTGAGAATGCTAGTCCTTTGTGCTGTACAAAAACAAGTGCAGTCGGGCTTGGCTGACGGTCTTGAGCTGACCAGCTCTTGGCTTGCACTTAGTCTACTGCTTGGATTCTCTTTTGAGCTAATGAGAGCACCTTGTTGAATTCTTTGTTAGCTAATGAGCTAAACAAAATCTTCAACATCATTCATTTTCTATTTTGGTAAGAGTCATGATTTTACTCCTTTAAAATTCATTGTTTGGGCTGGAGATGTAGCTCAGGGGTAGAGTGCTTGTCTAGCTCACACGAAATCCTGAGCTTGGCTCCCAGCCCTCAACAATTAAACAAACAAATACAAATTTTAAAAAATGAAATGGTATTCTTCAGCATTGGCCAAGGGCAGCTACTAAAACTCAGCCGAGGTGTGTGTAGACCATGAGTTAAAGGGCGGAAAGATTCTCTGTCCCCTCAAAAGCTGGTGTCCTCGGGGCTGTTGCGGAACTTCCTCACCATGCCCTTGTGCGAAGGAGTGGAGGCCCATCAGGAGAAGATGGCATGGTGCGTTTGGAAAGCTTTCTGGGTGATTTAAGGGGTGGTCAGGTCTGACAGCCAGTGGACTTGGGGGACCATATTTAAGAACTTTACATATATCAAAGGCAAATTGTCAGTTGAATATATTAAACATACACTGGGGTGTGGACATCACTGAGGAATACAGCACTTGCCTCTCAGTGTGAGGCTTTGCGTTGAATTCCCAGCACTGTCAACAAACCAACAAATAATAGAACTTCACTTCTGTGATATTATTAATGATGTGTGTGATAGTCTTTCTGTATGAGGGATAATTAAAAGATCTGATTATGTGAAAGAGAAGGCTATAAATTAATTTTATTAATCTTTCCTTGTAGTTTTTTTGTTTTTGTTTTTCTAATTGGTTGGAACTTCATAATTTAAGATTGCCACTGAACAATTAAGTATACTATCTATCTATCATTTATATATTTTTATGTATTTGGTACAGGGTCTCACTACGCAGCTTGAGCTCACAGTGATCCTCCTGTTTTCAGCCTTCTCAGTGCTGGGATTACAGGCATGTGCCACCATCCTGGGTTTTGGTGGCCAGTTCAGCATGCCCAGGGGCAGGGCTGGTGTGGCATGTGGTTCCGGGGATCAAACCCTGGTCCCTTTGCCTGCCGAAGCAGGTGCTTAGTCTGCTGAGCTATCTTGCTGGTCCTCACTTGATTTATTTAAACCGCCCTCCATTTAGCTCACATGAAATCCTGAGCTTGGCTCCCAACCCTCAAAAATTAAACAAACAAATACAAATTTTAAAAAATGAAAAGGTATTCTTTAGCATTGGCCAAGGGCAACTACTAAAACTCAGCCGAGGTGTGTGTAGACCGTGAGTTAAAGGGCCGAAAGATTCTCTGTTCAAAACAAAATCTAAACTAGATTTTGATTACAAATTTTTTTAACCTGGCATTGGGAACAGCAGTGTGTGCAGGGCTATGATCTTCCTCTTCCACAGAGTATTCTTGGTTTTATGAAAGAAAAGGCTTGGAGAGTCTTTTTAAACTTTTCAAGCAGAAGGTCTACCTTCTCCAACTCTCAAAGCTTTGAGTAACTTCATGCTACACTCTTTAAATGCAATGGCTTAGCTACAAAGTACCAAGCAATTTTATCCTTTGTGTGGAAATAAAGTTTTATAACTTGAAAAATGTTTTCATGTACGTATTATGGGACTCAAAGGTTTAATAAATATAAAATATATTTATATTGCATATGAATTTGTAATTTACTTCTCATATCAGACCAAAACTTCCCTGTTATTTGACTCAACATTAGTTTTGCAAATGCGCGATACAGACAAGTGCTCTTTAGCTGTGTGGCTGCACTTCTCCCCCGGGCTTTGGGCCTTCTGTGGGCTCCAGGTGCCCCCGGGCCTTGGGCCTTCTGTG
>NW_004524637.1:4256072-4272606 GCF_000260255.1 Octodon degus
TTGGACCTTCTGTGGGCTCCAGGTGTCCCTGGGCTTTGGGCCTTCTGTGGGTTCCAGGTACCCCCGGGCTTTGGGCCTTCTGTGTGGCTCCAGGTACACCCGGGTCTTGGGCCTTCTGTGTGGCTCCAGGTACCCCCGGGTCTTGGGCCTTCTGTGGGCTCCAGGTGTCCCTGGGCCTTGGGCCTTCTGTGTGATTCCAGCTACCCCCGGGCTTTGGGCCTCCTGTGGGCTCCAGGTGCCCCCGGGCCTTGGGCCTCCTGTGGGCTCCAGGTGCCCCCGGGCTTTGGGCCTCCTGTGGGCTCCAGGTGCCCCCGGGCTTTGGGCTTCCTGTGGGCTCCAGGTGCCCCTGGGCCTTGGGCCTTCTGTGTGACTCCAGCTACCCCCAGGCTTTGGGCCTTCTGTGGGCTCCAGGTGCCCCCGGGCCTTGGGCTTTCTGTGGGCTCCAGGTGTCTCCGGGCCTTGGGCCTTCTGTGTGGCTCCAGGTGCCCCTGGGCCTTGGACCTTCTGTGGGCTCCAGGTGTCCCTGGGCTTTGGGCCTTCTGTGGGTTCCAGGTACCCCCGGGCTTTGGGCCTTCTGTGTGGCTCCAGGTGCCCCTGGGCCTTGGACCTTCTGTGGGCTCCAGGTGCCCCAGGGCCTTGGGCCTTCTGTGTGGCTCCAGGTACCCCCGGGCTTTGGGCCTTCTGTGGGCTCCAGGTGCCCCCGGGCTTTGGGCCTTCTGTGCGTGTGGCCTCAGTGACCCGTGCTTATGTGCCCTGTAGGTAGGCTGCACCTCAAAGTCGTTGCATCCACAATGACGCATGTCGTGCTTTCTCTACTCTTCCTTCTAATAGGCCCTGGCATAGTTGTGCTGCTGGCGCATTTTGCTGTTGCCTTTTTTATACGCTTGTTCTCTGATTCTCTTATGTCTGTAACATTCCTGTGAGAAAGGCAAGGCAGGCTCTGGTGCATCCTACACAGATGAAGCATCTGAGGCTCAGAAAAGTGAAAGTCCTGTTCACAATGAACCGCTGACAGTATCAGTAGCAAAGTTCAGCTTTCTTAACATCTCCGTTTTACCTCCACAGAAATGCCAACAGCTCTCCTCTTCTTCTTTGCTGAGTGTTGGCCCACCGGGAGCCCCATTTTCATGGCACATGTGTGCACGACGTCAGCAACAGGAGGCAGCATGGAGCAGAGCTGAGCACCAGAGCTCGAAAGCACGAAAGCAGAGAGCGAGAACCGCTGCGTCTGCGCTGTATAGTTCTCATACAGGCCGCTGCCTCATATTTACATTCTTACGTGGAGCTCCAATGCACACATTTGTGTTGGCCTGTGCTAAGTCATGGCTGCACAACTGTGTCCCACTGTGTAAGACAAGCGAGGGTCACATCTTCAGGTGTCCTTGAGGCCCTTGAGCTTTGAAGCAGTCTGAGCGGTTCCGCACACAAAGACGTTCATTCATTCATTCATTCATTCATTCATTCATTCAACATGCTTATTGAATGTCTCCCACCACACACTTATAAGGTACAGCCTGGGGCAACAGCAGTGGAAAAGATGAACACATTTCCTTCTCTATGCCGCCTACAGCAGCTGAGAACACTGCAGTAAGTCCAATTCACTGAGCACTTCTCTATTGGTCACAAGCAGTTCAGGTGCTCTTCGCACCTCCGTAGTGCAGATAAAAAGCTGAGACAGAGAAAGACTTAAAAACTCTTCATGTCGGGTCTGTCAGTGGGTGGGGTCCTTAAAAAGGACAAGGTATGCATGGCCCCAGAAAACAACCCACAGGTTAGCACAGTGCTAAAACTAGTAGATGTTGTTGCGCAGGAGGCCAAGAGCGGGTGGGCCCTCTGGGAGTGCAGATCTGAGCCTTTGGGAGGTAACAGTGCTCACAGCACGGAGCGTCGAGCCTCCCAGCCAGGAGAACACGGCCTCACTGACCGATGGCGGAGACCAGAAAAGCAGCCTTTCACCTTTCCGTAATGGATCTGCAAGCCTCCTCAATCCCGTTTTCCAGGTTGCATAACTATTTTCCAGTGGTGGTGGGGTCTTACCAAGGGCCTTCCTCCCTGCCCTGTTTTGACTAAGAAGTTTGACAGCTGCACTATGAGTAACTGCCAAGTGGAGTCTGTAGAAGAAAGCTTTTTAAAATGAAAATGCAAATTGTAGATATTTCAAGTTAGGGAAAATTACATCAGGTGCATCTTAACGCTAGTGAGCCTGGCAATTTGGCAAAAACCTAGTTTAAATTCTTCATAAAATTTCACAAAAAGGAGTAATTGTATTTATTATCAGCAACGTTTTCTCAGAAGAGCAGCGCACGCTGGTTGACCACAGCTCTGGTGAGTCTGGTGCTGAAATTAATGAGGCAAAGGGAGGGATTTAGAAACAAGAGTGAAAGTACTCGGGGAATGAAAAGGAGACTAAACCAGGTGGGATTGCTGGCGCCAGAGCCCACGCTCCACTGCAGGCGCCACAGTTCACTTCCCACCTGAGGGCTCTCACCCACGATGCCTGGCACGCGTCAGGTAAGACAGCTTCAGACACTTGTAAATGGCCAAGAATTAAAAAGTCGTGCCGCAAAATGTGCACACATGAAGAGAAATTGAATATATGAACACTGAAAAGAGGGTGAAATACACGGGGCTGTATGAAGAGACAACCCATCCTGATTTAATATACGCTAAACTTTATGAAGCACTTTCCTAGAAGAATTTAAAGATGAACCAAGTATATGAGGGAGAGAGAGATGCAGACATGGAGGTGGAAGGGAGCCAGGTGTGCCCAGCACAGCGAGGGCAGGCAGTGAGGCCCGGACAGGGCAGGGTGTGCCCAGTACAACGAGGGCAGGCAGTGCAGACTGGACAGGGCAGGGTGTGCCCAGCACAACGAGGGCAGGCAGTGTGGCCCAGACAGGGCAGGGTGTGCAGGTACTAGGGAACTTGGGGTCTGCTAGTACTCTGCTGCAGACGCATTCATAGACGGTGACCTTGTTCACTGACACAGGAGGGGAGCCAGGAGGAGAACACAGGAGGAGAACCTATACCCTGTAAAATGGAGAGAAGAATAGCTATCTGCTGCATCTTGCGGGATGGCTTAGAATCAAGTTCATTAAGTAAAAAAAGCATGAAAGAGCTTAAACAACGCTAAAGCCCAATATGAGTTATTATTATGAGGCAGTGACTCACCTGGCTCCTCACTGTGCCCATCAGTTCCTGTGAATTCGCCCCACCCCACACCCTCAGAATCTCAGGAAATGATGCTTTAGGAAGCCTTCCAGAGGGCCAGTTCATGGAAAAGTTTGAGATCAGTGCTTGAGGAACAGCCGTACTCATTGTTACGGGAAAATTTCATGAGGGAAGCACCAAGGTGCAGCACTCGCCCTGACCTGCCCCGACTGCAACAGAGAAAGTTTGCTTCCTCCAAGCCTCTGAGGTCCTGTGCTAGCCACAGCTACTTCTTGATTTTGCTGGAGAGGACTGGGGTCAATGAGAGATGTACAAATATTTATATTCAATACCGAAGTCTAGTGAGGCCCACAAGGAAAATCTCTGCTCTAAAACTAATTTAATTAAATGCATAAAACTTTTCAACTTTAGGCAGAAGCTTTGTACTTCGAAGAAGAAAAAATCAAAACAGGATCACATTGAAGTTCCTTTAAAAACGTTCTCCCATTTGACATTTAAAATGCTTTTTATATCAATGAATGTCACTTGGGAAAAACAAATCACATTTTCTGCTGTAAATCTGAAGAATTTGTTAAAAAGCAAATGCATGTTAAAAAGCATGTTTGGATTTCTAGGTTGGTGTCATCCAAGCTGGTTAACACCTTTCTTTACTTAATTCTTAGTGGAATATAGAATACCCAAGGAAATGAGAACTGCTAGGGTATTTTTAAATGGCTTTTGCCAAGTTGAAGAACTTATCTATTATTTTTGGCCTCTTAAAATAATTACTTCCTGTCTTGAAGCATTACATATCTCAGTTCTGTAAATACATAAAAACAAATGTGTATACGAACTGAATGCACTGTGACCTTTGTAAATACCTATTTTGAAGGTACTACGTAGCATGTCACATTTTAGTTGGAGTAACTGTTAGGGCGCGTATCTAGATGTTCCCCCAAAGCCTCGCGGATCCGTAGATGGGACTCGGGAAGCGACTGGATCAAGGGTGTGGTAGGGACTGGTCCACTGCGGGGGTTTGTAGCTGGGTGTGATGCTCAGAGGGGACACCTGGGGCGAAGAAGTCGGTCCCCGTGGGCGTGGCCTGGAGCAGCGAGACCCCGCTTCCTGCCTTTACCCTTTCTGCCTCCTGCGCGCCCCTCCACTGCGCCGGCCTGTGGTGGAGCCAGCGGAGTACGGCCTCAAACTCTGTGAGCTGTGAGCTAAAATAAGCTTTCCCTCCGTTCATTCATTGGTTTTCAGTATTTCGTTCAAGTGAGAGAGGAACTAAAACAGAATCGTTATGTGTAAAGTACAGAAAAAAGCAAGACTGGTCCTAAATTTTTATTTTTAAAAGGTAGTTTAGAAATATGAGCTTTTGGGGGCTACCTTAGTAATTCCAGCTACAGCTCTCTCAGATCCTAATTTCTAAGCATGACTCATCTTCAAATGATCTAAAAAAGGCACAACTGCCTTGAGTGTCTTAGGTACCTGATTAATTTCATGCCCTTGATATTGACAGTTGTACCTAAAACATGGTATTTCATCTGCTTTTATTTTACAGAAATTTTTTTTTTGAATTTGCAAGGTTTTTTTCAGGGAAATAAACTGCGTTTAAAGAAATTAAAGCCTAATTATGTATTAACATTAAGTCATAAGGCATTCAACTTTGTAGGGAGTATTGAAGGAAGTAAGGAGAATTGATAGCATTCTAGAAGGCCGCATGCATTGGGAATGGGAACATCACCAACTGCAGACGACGCAGGCTGCAGCTCATTATTTACTAGCTGAATGAAGAAGATACATTCAAACAACCCTTTTCATCTGCAGCAAAGGATGCCTTCAGTGACTACCCTTCTGAGCAGATCACCTCCACCCGTGTTCAACAGTGCAGCGTGGTTTAGAAGAGAAGGTATTACACGGAGATGGCACGCACCTGCCCCATGCATCAACCACATTGGCACTTTGTACGCACACTGCCACCCAGGGCAAGAGGGGCACACCCCACTCCACAGCATCAACGCTTGCGTCCCTCTACTTCCGCTGCTCACCTCTCTGCCTGTGTAACCATTTGTTCCTTCACACGTTCATGCTTCTGGAGAATGTCTCTGGGGTAGAGGAGAACAAGAAAGTGGAGAAGAGATAGGGTAAAAAGAGTGAAACTGCCAATTCAAAGGCAGCAAAGATGGTGGCCACATCAGGGCGGTAGAGTGGAACCCTCCAAGAGACTGTGCCATCTGTCTCTTCATTGAAACTGATAGATTTGGGTGCACGATGTTTCCCCTAGGACATAAGCAAATCTTTAGCTACTTTGGGTCACATAATAACTAGAGAGAAATTCTCTGGCTTTTCATTAGGTTCAAATAGTAAGGGGACGGTTTTGAAGATAACGACCTCATGTTTTGATTGCTACCCTCTTGCAAATGAGATTACATCATTTTCAGCCAATGCTGTGTGAGCAATGTGCAGCGAAGTTTCTAGAAGGGCCCTGCTACTTGATCGTGGGGCCCCGGCTCTGGCTGACCTGGTTTGGCGCCTGGTTTTCCTCCTGCATTCCTTGCTTTCTCTTGCTCTGTCTGCTTTAAGTGGAGGGGTGAGAGACAGACCCTGCCATCATCTTTCACAGGCATCACAGAGTCTAGTTTTCAGCTGGGATGGGCCAGTGTGAGACAGAGGGCGTCTGGCCTCACCCCTTAGTGTGTCCCATGGTCAGCTGTCCATGGCTGCAGCCCCTACCTCGAAGGGTCCTGGGCTTTCGACTCCCTGCAGGTCACCTGGTTCCTGGACACTGGGGACATGCCTCTTCCTGTTGACTCTTTAGCCCCGTAGGGCAGAAATGTCCTGCTCTTTTTTTTTTTTTTTTTTTTAATGTGTTTGGTACAGGGTCTCACTATGCAACTCGGACTTGTAGTGATCCTCCTGCTTTTAGCTTCCCTAGTTGGGATTACAGATGTGCGCCACAAGCTTGGACTCTAGCCTGCTCAACCTGCCCTAGGGGCGGGGCTGGCACAGCATGTGGTGCCGGAAGGGAACCACGCTCCCTGTGCCTGCCTGAACTCACCTAAGCTGGCGCTTCAGTCCCCTGAGCTATCTTGTGGGCCCCTGTCCTGCTCTTTTTAATCTCTGTCTTGGTTTCTTCATGCCTCTACCTGAGTGTTGCATTTCTTCCTCCTGAGTTCCCTTTCTTGTGAATGGCAGTGTAAAGATGCTGATATTTGACTGTTTTTAACCTAGAAAATGGCAATTTGATGCTTGCAGTTTCTGACTGAGGGAAAACCAAACTCACCAGAAAGAGACCTTAAAATGCTGGCCCAGGCACAGGGTGTGGCAGGCAGGGAGAGGAGGAGCCAGGGTACAGCTCGGAGGGCGACAGGCGGAGGCCTCGCTAAGCCGGTGCCCCTCCCCGCCCAGTGCTTCACCACAGCCTCAGTGTGACACTGCCCAGGAGGAGAGAACAGAGCACGCACGGACCGGGAATGGCTTGAAGCGTTTGTATTTCCGGTAGCACGTGGAAACGTGGACACCTTGCCGTCTACAAGCTTTCGTGGCTTATGGCGGACGCGTTGGGTACCCTCTCAAATGCCCGCGTGCGTCCGAGCCATCTGGACGGCTCTCGCGCCAGCTCCAGGCTCCATCAGAGAAGGCAGGCTGGTGCGGGCCTCAGCGCAGCGCTGCTCCTGCGACCCAGGCAAGGGGGAGGGTGCTGCTGTGAGCATTCATAAGACAGCCACCTGTTCTGTGCCCACAGGAAAAAGTTAATGGAAGCGCTAAAGGAAAGAATGGGAATGCTTTTGAGACCCCAGCTGGCCCAGCCTGCTGGCGCCGCGTCAGCCAGCCAGCCCGCAGGCGCCGGGCTGGATCTGCTGCACAGGGCTGCAGGTGCGCTGGGCCCACGGCAGCCCTTCCTTAAACACTGGAGACCTTTTCATCATGAGTTAGTTTTACTGGCTTCCATTATTGGAAATATTGTACTTTTTTATTTTAAAGAGAACCAAAAAGAATAGAAACATCAGAAATAATAGAGTTTTTTTTTCTTTTTTGTGAAACAGGGGATTGAACTCAGGTCCTTGTGCTTACCAGGGAAGTGTTTATTCCACTGAGCCATCTCCCTGGCCCTGAGAATTTTTAAAAATCCTAAGATGATAGACATTCAGCAATGGTTGTTGTGTCATACCTTGTTTGTTGTCTTCAAAGTAGTTGCTCAGATTACCAGATATAAACATGCAAAATTGGTCAAAATAAAACATTTTAAGTATTAACTGCTTCCTTCCAAAGCCAATGGATATTTTTTCTTTTTCATTTATTACTCATTAAAAAGACTTTTACTTGTGAGACAGTATGGTAATAATTGGTATGTCATGACTGTCCTGCTACAATGCTGCATATGGTTAGATTTCTAAATTTCTATGTAAAAATATATAATTGTTTATTCATATTCTTTAAATATTTTTCATTTTTAAATTTTTATCTCTATATTCTGTAGGGACTTAATGTTTAACATATCAGTACTTGATGGAAAAATGCCTGTCCATGTTATGCCTAAGATGTTTGGTATTCAGGCAGATAGTGAAGTTAAACCCAACTGCATATGTTGCAGGGTAATAATAAGCTTCTCTTCTGGTGGGTTAACAACCTAAGTTTGCAGACCAAAAATTAGAGAAATAGAAGGGCTGCAAGGACAGCCAACATTTTGGCCCTAGCCTTCCAAGGCCAGTGAAGACTCAGGACATAGGAGAACCTATACTGTAACATCATGTAATTCAATTGTGTCCCAAATTTTCTGATCAAGGACATTATGGGACCACAGAGCAATGTGATTGATGATGTAGAGTATGCACAAGGAGAGTCACATGGAGAGAAACATTCTCTCAGGCTTTCACAGAGAGCAAATTGGTCAAGTAATGGTCATGACTCATCCACATGGCTGACACTCACAAAGGATCTGCAAAGTGTGGTACAGGGTTTCCGGATAAATCCTGAGGGGACTTGACTGACATTATCAGATATAAAAGTTACATTTCTTGTTATATAGGCCTGGCTTTGCCTTGGTCTTAACCATCCAGCAGAAAAGTATAAAAACGAGGTATATAAAGTAATGCCATATTAACATGCTGAGCTGTGAAAGACTCAAGTCTACAACTTCTGTGGATAACCCACTGCTATTGTGGACTGCTGGACTGTGTTGGATTGTTTTGCTGAATTCACGCACCTATAGTATTTAGATACCAATGGAATACCTATCTCTGACAGGACTAAACAAGAAAAGGAGATACAAAGGAAGGACCTTTTTGTATCTGTATATGCAGAATAGTTAGGATAGATATACAGCTACTTTTGCTTAACTCAACGAGAAGAAAGATTTGTACTAATAGTGTTTGGACAGGATATTCTGCCTGCATCTTGTACTATGGATAACCACTAAGAAGATAACAATGTAAAATGTATTAATTATTGAGACTGTCCTATTAATCAGTTTTGAAACTGTCTCGTTGATATTTGTTTCTCAATAAAAAAAAAATAACCCAACAAAACCAAGCCAATGGATTCTGGCTGCCTCTGGGCCTCCACATTCCAGGTTAGTGTCCTGTGCCTCCTCTCACCTGAGCTGGAGCTCTTCTTACAGACTCATGAGGTGGGTAGGAGAGCAGGGGAATTGCAGAAGCAGGAAAGGGCAGCAGTCCTGGAGGAAATTTACGATGTGAAGATTCTTTTTTTTTTTTTTTTTGCTTTGAAATTTAGAAACAAATTTTATTCACAATCTGAAATACAATTCCTAAAATATCAACTTTGCCCGAGAACTGTGTCTATACAAT
The DNA here is from genome assembly GCF_000260255.1 of Octodon degus. Lineage (NCBI taxonomy): Eukaryota > Metazoa > Chordata > Mammalia > Rodentia > Octodontidae > Octodon > Octodon degus. The sequence continues at coordinate 4,265,033 of NW_004524637.1, forward strand.
AATGCTTTGCCTCTATCACGTTAGAACATGCATTAGACTCAGATACAAAAATCAAGAAACAAATCATCATCCTTCAAGAATTTGAGGGGCTGGTGAGATGGCTCAGTGGTCTAAAGCACCTACTTGGAACAAGCTTGGCAAAGCACAGGGACTGCGGTTCAATCCCCCAGCACCACATGCCAGCCAGCCCCGCCCCCCGGTGGGCTGAGCTGGCCATACACACACAATAAATAAATGTAAAATAAATAAATTTTAATAAATAAATAAATAAAAAAAAAAAGAATTTGAGCAAATCCATGAAACAAACCACTCTCCTTCAATAATTTGAGCCATGGAATGCCTCAGGAACAACACAGGTGGATTTGCTAAGGAGTTGGAAAGAACCCCAATGTGGACAGAAGTCATCATAATTATTATTATTACAAGGACAAGCATGGGCAGTCCACCCAAGTCAGGGCCCAGGTGAAGTCTCTGAAGAATCAGGTAGAGACCCCTGTAAAGATATTGTATGAGATGCCGCATGAGCTTGCAAAGAAAGTTTGACATTAGGAAACTGGCCTCAGAGGAGAAGAGAATGATGCCCCTAACAGAGCTTGTCTTGAGGAAGAAGAGGTTATCAGTGATGAGGGTGGAGGCACCATTGCATCAGGCATCACGATGCAAAGATGTCAGAGTGGGTGCCACACAGGAGGGGGCAGAGAGTTTCAGACGCAAACAGAGAAAGAGATGCAACGAGAATTGCAAACTTTGAATAAGCAGACAAACCAACAAAAGTTGGGTGATTCTGATGATGCTAGAGGGCTTCATACACTTATATGTAATCAAGCGATGGCTCAAGTTGCTTCAGAAGTGAGACTATTAACGTATATGAGGTATGATAAAGTACAATGCATGTTTAAATAAGAGTTTACAAATAAGTGTTATAGGAAAGGACAAATTGCTTTTAACTCTTGCCACCTTCTGAAGCAGTTTTGGAATTCCTGTTTTGTGAGGGTCTTTTCATGGTTGCTTTGATGTCCTGCACTGACCTAAAACATTTATGGCAATTTCTGTCGCATGACAACCTCATTTATCTAATTCACTGGATCTGGTGCTGTGTGAGATCTGGCTCTTCCCCAAAATGAGCACAAAATGGTGACTTTTCTGCTGATGCAGGACACCACAGCAGAGGGCAGAGCAACCGGAGGTGCTCGGGAAAGAGGCTTGGAGAACTGCTGGACAGTGGCGAGAGTGAGGGCCAGTGTGCCTGAGGCAAGGGGCAGGGCTTGGAAGGCGACTGTGGCAGCACACGGGAAGGAAGCTAAGAGTTCACTGTATTTTTTGATCAGGAAGGTTTTATCAAAATCATTTTCTCTGTTATTTCGAGCCAGGAATTTAGGTAGGGTGCTCACACACGAGCCATGCCAGGCATAGTAGGTGCATAGGTGCTTTCTCCCACAACAGCCTGGCAGGAAAGGCGTAGGACTGCAGGGCTGGTTGGCTGCTTTTCTTTAGCTCTAAGCTACTCCTCGCCAAGGGAGGCAGAAATCTCAGACTCAGCTCGTCTGGGGCTGGCCAGCCCTCTGCAAGGCAACTGCTCATCCTCTGCAGGCCCAGGAAGCCTGGGGAGGGCGTTGGACTTCAGTCCAGCACTGCCGTCTTGTGACTTCAGTGCTCTCACTCTTCTCTGCCTGGAAGGCCATCGCGATGTTGAGCGTCTTACCGCAAGACAGGAATGGAGAGTGCAACTCACAGGGAACTCAGCAGATCCCAGAGGCACAGCCGCGGACAGTGCCTAGCTGAAGACCGGACCCAGACGAGCCTGCGTCCTTTAATCCATCTGCTTCCCTCCTCTCCCAGAGGCAGTAGATTCTACTTCCCACCCAGAGGAAGAGGCGCTGTCCTCTAGGGGTTCTCCTGGGGCAGCACCCACATGCAGCCCCACCCTCTTCCAGGAGGCCCGACATCACCTGTCCAGCACTGGAGATCTTGCTCAGTGCTTCCGGGGTCCTGTTCCCCTCTGCTGCGCTGCCCTCTGCATGCTAGGGCTCGAGGAAGCATTTCCCACATTTCAAGCTTACTCCCCTTCCTCTCTTTCTCAAGCCTCAGCCTCCTGTCCATTGTCCAGTTGCCCAGCCAGGACATTGGCTGCAGAGTTTCTTCAACAGGGTAAAGTGTCCTGTGCAAGCAGCTCAGCTGAAGGTTAGCACGCACATGGCTTGTGCCTGTACATCTCCCAAGGCCTGCTGTGCTCATAAGTGGAGCTTCTCGGAGGTTGCTGGACCACAGCACGATGTTGGGATCCAGGGAGTGTGGTTGCTAATTTAGTTCATTATTGCCTGGCGTAGTTCTGGGGTGGGAGATGGGAAGGTCTACCCTGGGGGTGAGTGCTCCTGCCGTAATGCAGGGTAGTCTGGAGCAAGGAGGGCTGCTGCCATTCACTGCTTGCTGCTTTTCCCTGCCAAGAATTGCTTCTCCTGTGTGATGCCCCTCAGCCGTGCTGTCCTGCACTGGAGCCAGCCAACTGTGGACTGAAACCCCCACAAACTGTGAACTAAATAAACCTTTCCTCCTTCCACTCTGAGTGCCAGGCATCCTGTCACAACCTGTTCAAAATGTTGTAGGCTTTCATGTAAAACCCCCAAATCAGGGAAAAATTGCCTTCCTGTAGAATGAAGATTGGTCTGAGAATCTGAAGAGGTAAGTTTTCTTAAACTCTTAATATATGTGTATTTTGTGTTCCTAACACATGTATGCAAATGGCAGCTCAGTAGAGATGAAGTGTCAGGCAGCTCCCAGTAGCAGGCAGCCTACTGTATATATGTATGTGTAATAAAAATCATGTATTCTCTAAATGTGAATTTTGTAATCAGAAAACTGAAACATAAATTTAAATACTGCCTTTTCAAAACTAACTAATAAGAATTATGCACTCATTTACCTCTATTCAGTGTTTCATTTGATCCACCAGCAGCCCTGGGCAAGTCTGGCAAGGTCGACTTTGGTTTGATATTTAGTAAGTATTTTACTAGCATATTGTGGATTAGTATTTGCTTTAACATTTCAAGTAGCATAAAGCGAATCCACAGGCTTTGGCGAGGATTCTGCTTAGCCTGACAATGCAGGGAGCTTGCCAGCTAGTTATGGGGAACTGTTACTTTTCTCTTGTTCATCGCCAAGCAGGAAGAATCCAAGTAGAAGAAACTATAGATCCCGTTATTCGCTTATTTTGAGTTTCTTCAGTGGTCTAAACCTGTTGAGTGCTCTCAGAGTCCAATATCTTCCCTTTAAAGAAGAGCTCTGGCTTTGCTGGCTCTGACGGCCTTAGGGTGGGTGGTGCTGTGGGGAAGCTGCTGTCTTAGAAGGCACCGACTGCAGCTGTGTCCGCGGGCTCCTGACAGGAAAACTGATGTGGCGTTCAGCACCCCATCCACTGACGCTGTTGGAAATGCCATGCCACCTTATTGACACTTTAGAAACAAAGGAAACTATTTATGTCTATGTCTCTCAATCCATTTACAAGCTCTCTGGGTATTTCTTCCTTAGTGGTACAAAGGTAGTGCCCCTTTTCCTCGAGGCAGGAGCTGTTCCTGTATTGAAACGCTCTTCCAGGTGGCACACCTGCACAAACGCAGCTCTCCACAAGCACAGGAGAGTCCTCTGGATGGTCTTTCAGGGCCTGGTTTTGCTTTCTGACCTTAAATTATTTGCACCATCAGAACCTCACACTCTGTAAAAATGGGCGAAGAAGGCAGCAGCACCAGGAGCCCACCCTCACTCTCGTGTCAGCTTATGTGGCTTGGGATCAGCAGGCACAAGGCAGAATCTTTGCAGCTATGACTGCACCATGTTACAGTCCCTGGAGATGCGACAGTTAGGAAGGGGGCCTGCGGGAAGGGTCGGATGTCACGTTGACCTCCCGTCCTATGCTACCCCGTGTCCCTCTCTACGGCTTTCCTCCGGCCACTTCTCCGCTCTCATCTGGTTGCCAGGTGCACGTTTCCTGCCCGCTGTTCCGCTATGGACTCCACTTCCACACATACTCACTACTTTTATGACCAATGGCAAACACACCGTCTGTTACAACTAGGAACCTGCTGCCAGCTAAGCCCATTTCTCTTTGAACTACATGAACTACTGAATTGCTGACTGCTGGTTCTAGTCTTGGCTGTCCATCATTTATGCAGACTGAGTACACAAAGTACCCCTGTTCCTATGTTGAGCTCATTCAAGCTGTGGAAGATGATTAATTTTACATCTCCTCTTGGCTAGGCCACAGTAACAGGCTTGTGGACAAACATTGTTGTGGATGTTTCTGTGAAAGTAGTTTAAAGATGTGATTAACACTCAAGCCAGTAGCCTTTGAGCAAAGCCCCTCATCCTCCACAATGTGGGGCAAGTCTTACCTGACAGGCTGAGGTATCAGCAGAGCCAAGCTGGATCTCCCTGGAGCACGAGGGCGCCCTGCCAGCAGATGACCCTGAGCCTGAGCTGCGACTCACCCTCGTGTCTTCAGCCTGCCAAGTATCCTCCAGGTTGGCTGCTTCTCTTAGTCATGTGAGCCAAATCGTTAAAGCAGATGGCTGTCTGTGTTAGAGGAAGACTGTGCTGTCCATTACATTCCATTTCAACTCCAGGGTGGTGAAGGATTTGCTGTCTTGGGTCAGCATCGGTGACCTCTGGGTGTCCAATCTCATGGGATTCGACTCTGACCCACTCTTCTCCTCTATCCAGTACTTGCCAAAGCAGCCCTGGGTTAGGTTATTTTTTAAAATTAAGAAATGTTTTGGTACCTGGGATCAAATTCAGGACTTTGAGCTTGCCGGGCAGGCACTTATGCCACTGAGCTATCTCCCTGGCCCCTTGGTTATTTTTTAGAATAATTCGTGTTGTAGCTTGTCCTTCCACTCTTCTTCTCCTACCTACCCTCATGCCTCCAAAACTTCACACAAAGACGAAGCAAGAACTGCCATGGTCTGCTTTCAGCTCGCTGCGCGGTAGTCACGTGACTTCCCCAGCGCTTGTGCTCACCCCTTTATTTTCTGAAAAGTGGAGCAAGCTTCTTTCCTGACTTTCAAAGTGCTGTGTGGCACTGATCTACCCACCTCTTCAGCTCTTGTTTCTCTGCACTCTTCCTTAGGTGACTTGCTGTCCTGCAGGGTCCTCTCCTGTCTCCTCTGCCAGTCCCTTCCCTGCGCCCATCGCAAGCTTGCTGCGTGATTCTTGACAGCTCTGCTTCTCACTGATTTTCTTTCTGACATATGGATAGCCCATGTGGACTTCTCTGTGTTGCCATTGTATTTTATCTGTGGACTCTTCATTGTTCACTATTTCCTGTGCATAGTTCTTGAATGCAGGCATGGGGGGCACACTCAGGTCCGTGGGAATGGAGTCTCAGCTCGCCAAGCAGGTGCCCTGAAGAGCCAGCGTTATTGCAGCAAAGAGTTCTCCAGTGTCAAATTTTAATTGTCCCCACACCAAGGCCTGGGAAACATCACAGATGTACACATGTACTGTTATCAGGTCTGTGGGACTGCGCCCTGGGTGAGCTGTCACCTGGCTAAACAGCAGAAATACATTTCTCATACTTTCTGAGGTCTGGGAAGGATACCCCTCCTGGTTTACAGATAGTTGCTCTCACAGAGTTGGGAGTGAGAGAGATAGAGAGAGACAGAGATGGAGAGAGAGAGAGAGAAAGACACAGAGAGAGAGAGAGACAGACAGACAGAGACAGAGAGACAGACAGAGAGAGACAAATACAGACACAGTGAGACAGAGACAGAAAGAGAGAGACAGAGATGGAGGGACAGACAGAGACACAGAGAGACTGAGAGAGAAGAGAGAGACAAGGAAGGAGGAGGAGGGAGGAAGGGAGAGGTCATTTTTCACCCCTTGAGTTTCTTCTTGCAAGGCTCCACTTTCATGAGCTCTCATCATCTAATCTCCCCAAATGCCCCTCCCTACAAAATACCATCACACTGAGGATGAATTGGGGGGGGGCACAACACAAACAGCCCCTATCAACAGTGATGAATTTCCTTCAATATTTTTCCATGTAGTTTTTGTTGTCTTAACCAGTTTTACTTAAGTCTTATAGTACATCTTCTTTTCTGAAAACTTATTCAATTGCTGACATGTAATGACTGAGCAGTATGCTCCAATTCTTGCTAAAAAATAATAGCTTAATTCCAAGTGCATTTCAGGGTTTTTTCATGCAGAGCTGCCCTCTTGGTCATCAGAGCCGCTTACCCTTGGGGGCTCTGGGGAACAGCCTGGGCAGGCTTTCTCAGGGCTCCCAGGACCCTGCAGGTGAAGGGAGAAGCAGCAGCTCCTGCCAGGTCCTGAGGTCTGCAGAGAGGGCATCTGCAGACTTCCTGCTTGCCCAGCTGGGGTCAGGTCGGGTCAGCAAAGGCAAACACAGCCAACCTGCAGTGCTACACAAGAAGACACAGACTGGAGGTGCTAAAGCAAAAGTTTAAAATATGACCAACACCCCAAGCTGAAACCAAATCACACAGAAGAAATGAAAGAAGCCAGGTGTGATGTCACAGGCCTGTAATCCCAGGATTCAGGAGGCTAAATTGTAAGTTAGAGACCAGCCTGGCCTGCAAAGGGAACTCAGGCCAGCCCGAACTGCATGGCGAGCCCTGTCTGAAAAAGACAACAGCGACATCATCATCATCATCATCATCATCATCATCATCATCATCATCATAGAATAAAAAAACCCCAAGTCAAACCATAAGATTGTTGAACAGTGTCACTAACCTAGCTTATGTGAGAAGATAAACCAGCCCCTGAACTCTAAAAATTTAACGTGGACATCGTGAAAGCGTCCTAAGGATAGTTGTAGAGAGCCATCTGAGGTCTGGGATTCTTTCTGTTAATTGATTCAGTTTTAAAATTCAGTGATCTCCTATTTTCTTTTCTGTCAAATAACGGCAAGGTTAATTAACACGGCACTCTCAGTGGCCACACAGCATCTTTCTGCTCCTGCAACTATGAACTGACACAACTGGACACGAGTGACAACAGTGATTTTTCTCAAAGAATCTGCGGACCAGGAGAGCTGGTGTCTCCGCACTATTCATATTCACGACTCCCAGCGCTGTAAAGAAGCAGGGACTTCCACTACTCAAGGCCAACGCCAGGGCTCTGGCCTGGAGAAGAGAGTGCCTATGCAGGACACATTCTGTCCCTGGCCAGCCTGGCCTGAGGAACCCATTCCAGGCCTCGGAATTCCCATGCTGTTTTTTATCTTGCAAACAGCACTCAAATCCATCAGTAGGCCGCTGCCCATCCTCCCCTTCCTCGCCTCCAGCCTGCTGCCCATCCTCCCCGTCCTCGTCCTTCGCGAGGCCTCCAGCCCGCAGCCGCTCAGCGCGGACTTCGCCTCCGCGTGGCAGACGTGGCTCCCTGCGAGCCGACTGTGGCGCAGCGTGGAGTCTGTGAGCGTCTACCTCGTCGCAGCAAGACTGTGACAGTGGGCTGCTCTGTGCACACGCACGCCACCGTCCTTTCCTTCTTTCCTCTTCCTTGCCTTCTTTTCTCCGTCCTCCTAATCTCTCTCTCTCTCTCTCTCTCTCTCTCTCTCT